>NC_066875.1:58393129-58545511 GCF_022985175.1 Labeo rohita
GTTGTGTATAGGCACAACGCCTGTTTACCCTGGTACTGAAGCTTGATTTGTTTAACGTTTGTGTAGCTGCACAAGCCAACGGCGGTTTAGCCTGCCAGAATAGGTGGAGCCAACATCTAAATGAGTTTGCTTAGAGCGCCACTGCATCAGAGTCCTTCGACTAAAGTGTCGGCCATCGATTCGTACGCAGCCTTTAGCACGGCAAGTGATGTAACACTTGTTCCTTTATCTCAGGGAACCAAGTTTATGCCAGTAACTGGAGCATTCCCTTTCGAATCCTCACCTCACATTGCATATGGGGAACAGAGATCCCACTGGACTACGCCCAGGAAGAGGCCTCTGGTGGAATGGGCCCTCACACCTATAGGGCATTGCTAGCTACAAATTAAGCTTCAGTACCAGTGTAAACAGGAGTTGTCCCCATACGCATCATGAAGTGAATGTTTGAAAGGGAAACTGTGGTTAGGTTTTGCTGGTCCTTTGCCAAACACTCTGACAGATGATGACTGGTGAAACTTGACTGAAGAAAACCCTAATTTTCTTCCTCAGCATTTTTTACTTGTTTTCTAATACAAATATCAAATCCATATCTAAAACAAGATCCATTTATGCGCGCCCTCTTTCAGGAGCTGGTGTACTCACCACGGTAGCCGAAAAATCCCACGGCCTGCTTGTCTACACTGGGGGGAATGACTGTCCCCACAAAGTAATTAATTAAAGACAGCATGATGGCGATGAAGAACAGGATCTGAGCCTGTGGTGGAGTGAAAACCAAGATGAACAGTTGTGTTAAAAGAAAAAATATTGGGAGATTAGCAAAAACAGGAAAGTGGAACATACCTTTGCCTCCCAAGCCATGCCAGCGAATGTGATGCAGAGGAGGATGACGACAGTAATCGCCCCAATGATCCTTACATCATTGACATCGTCCACCATCTGTGATTTGTAGTCCTGAGAAGAGATTTAAACGGTCGTGTTGTCTGTTCACTTTGACTTACTTGCATATTCCCTATATTTACTTCTATTTTTCCACATTTAACTTCTGTGTTTCATTTCTGAGAAAATGGACCAAAAATATTGGTGACCCCAAAGGGACGTGAAATCAGAGGACTTCTTGAATGTGTGCATATCTCACCTTGAGAAGATCTCGGACGGTCTCTGAGAACCCCACTGTGTGGAGTGCACAGGCGATGGCGTTGGCGAACGCAAAGAGCAAACCGATGGGTGCTCCAAGCTCTGGACCCAGACTCCGAGAGATCATGAAGTATGTGCCACCTGGAGGAAAGATCACAGATGAACCTCCCTGTGGAGTTTTGACTTGACAAGTTGGCTTTGCTTGTTGAAATAATATGCCTCACTAAATGTGTTAAACAACTTTACAACTTAAAACACTGCATTTCTTAGACAAGTTTACTTTCAGGTTCTTACATTGTTTTAAGGATGTTATTATATTTTACTAAAAATAGAACTAACATAAAGTGAAATGCGTCTTATTTACTTATTTACGTTCCTGTTTTTTATGGTGAATAATTCACTTCACTCACCAGAGTAGACCTTCCCATTAGTGGAGATTGCTGACACCGATGTTGCTGTGATCGTTGTGACAACGATAGACATGAAGATAATGACGTAGGTCAGAACTGCAAGTGAAAAGACATAAATAGCATGTCAAATTAATTCTGTTAGGAAAGGTATTTGAGAAGTGAATTAAACTAAATTCAAGTGACTTGAACTCAGTTAAACCAGATGGTGGATCGACTCACTGAGTCCGGCTTGAGACGTGATCCACGGTAGCCGCAGGTACATAATGACTCCCCAGATGTTCAACATGGCGCGAATCTGAAACACAATCATAGTAAAAACATTAGTGGTCTATAAATGTGTTCCTTAATATTACTTAAAAACAAGATAGAATCATAGTTCACCCCATATTTAAAACAGAGAAATAAGACATTACAGTTTGCATAAAGGACATGTATTTATTTCTTTATTTGTATTGCAATTATTTTCCTGAAAATTAAGCCAGGGCTTCAAACTTATGCAAGTGAAATTATAGACCTGAGAAAATGCTTCAGTGCTTCATGAAAAAATACATTTTAGGTACACATTTATTAATCTTTGATCATATGATGCAATGATTTTCTTTAAATATACTTGCAGTGTTGGGGGTAACACATTACAAGTAACGCAAGTAACATAATCAGATTACATTTTTTCAAGTAACTAGTAAAGTAATGCATTACTTTTTTTTAATTTACAAGATTAAGTTACTTTTTCAAATAAGTAATGCCAGTTACTTTGTTTTCCCATTTATGGACTGACAAGTCACCTGCCCCCATGTTGAGAGAAATCAGAAGGGCAGAGGCGTTGTGTACACTGTGTAAACATGTTACTGTAGTTCCATATTAAACGTGAACATTCATTAATTCATCTCACTCACAAAAAAAACAACAGATTTAGATAAACTAACATTTGTGTTGAACCTTTTTCTCCTAAAGGTTGAAGACGGTTAAAGGTTGAAGATGAATTTACTTTTCCTTCAGCCTGAGGCTTATTTATTTCACTTTTTGGTGTGAAAGTGCTTTTACAAAAAACTTAACTTTTTCATATTAAAAACAAACAAGCAAGTCCTGTCCAGATTTTAAAAAGTAACACAAAAGTAAAGTAACACATACTTCACACATACTTTCCATAAAAAGCAACTAAGTAACGTAATTAGTTATTTTTTAGGGAGTAATGCAATATTATAATGCATTCATTTTAAAAGTAACTTTCCCCAACACTGTATATTTGTAATGAATTGTGATTATGACAGATAAACTTTAATTTTGGGGTTTTAGGATACCTATACTGATGTATGCATATCAATGGCCAACTAAGAATGGTTTAGCTGAAACCACTGAGAAAATAAATAAATAAATAAATAAATAAATAAATAAATAAATAAATAACTCAATGGATTTGAACAAATGACGTAGGTGACTAATTTTGCTTTAAAAAAAACACAAATTTCACTGATAAGTTTTTTTGCAGTATTTGTCACTGTACTGATGACTAATTATTAAAAACAAGAATGATATTGTATTTATATTTACATTAAATCATCTAACAGATGCTTTTAACCAAAGCAACTTACAAATGAGGCCAACAGAAGCAATCCACAAATAAATAAATAAATAAATAAATAAATAAATAAATAAATAAATAAATAAATAAATAAATATGGGTTCACTGAGAAAGACATCTAACAGGAAAATCTGAGCACTGACCTAGGCATTACTGTAGCTCACCATTTAAAATCTTAGAGAAACATCTAGAGATGTTAATAAGATCACATTTATGATTGTTGCTTTCTCACCATGACTCCCAGAACCCATCCAAAGCGAACAAGCTTGACTTTGGGCCGTCCATCGTCCTCTGGTGGTGGGGGAAGATCATCAGGGTCCGGCTATTGACAGGAACATCCAGAGAATAAACATCAAAATCAAATATGTTGCCATATAAACAATCTTTGAGAGCAATATTCACTTAGACTCACTTGCATGTTAGTTAGACATGCATTTTGTTTCAAATGATCACTTCTTTTTTTTTTTACTTACTGGTTGGCGCAGAACATCCAGTGATGGCCTGGTTCTTTTAATACGTCCTGCCCATGTGTCTTTGGCATAAAAGTCATATTTTGGCACAGGATCGAGTGGATTGTAGAATGACATTTTTTTCAAGTCCTTCTCATTCCCAAAATCAGCCTCCACGGTAACACCTTGAGGCGGACCATTGTTGTCCGGACGGCGAAGACCCGGGATTAAGTTTCTGATGCGATTGATATATTTGGCCATCGTGGGCTTTCCAGTACTTCACACTTTAAGATGTCGACCGTTCCTGTTTAATCCTTACGGAGATCCAGCACATCCACGGAAAACACAGCGCCCAGGCGAGTGGAGACGAACAGACCTTCCTCTGCTATCAGAAATTGAGTTGCGTTTTCTTTTATACCTTAATTGAGCCTACTTAAACACACCCATTATTAGACGTACACAAACATTGTTGCAGAACCATGACTGGCAGTTCTTTGTATTGTATTCTCTTGCTATCTTTGAAGTCTTCTTCAGAAACATCAACAGACTGGTTTCCCAACATGCCACATCTGTCAAATAGAGAGTTTGTCTACCAACAGTTTGGACGTGTGTGAACACTGAATATCCTTCATCTAAAGTGAGCAATGAGCATCATAAATGAAATGATTAAATATTATTATTGGTCTAAAAGACTTGCATGACTTGCTTGTTTAGCTGCACAGGCCAGGAAACTCGTCGTGAACCTGGGCTTTTACATTAACTGTTTCACCTAGACAAAAATGACATGAAATGGAGAGACATTTGCTCAGATGCTGCTCCTTCCAGCTCATTGGCTTTATCTCAAATGTTTCTCCTGAAATAAAGGCAGACCTAAATGAGTCAATGGTTGTCATCTGGTAAAGGTTTAGAGCTATAAAATGAACGTGTAGAGCAGGTCAGATCATTTGATGAGAAATGTTTGAGTTCATATTGAGGCACAGACAATCTGAGACACTGAGTTTTCATCTGATGTATATGAGATTACTGAGGTCTTTTTCTCAGGAAAAACATCTGAGAAGAAGGAAAAATCTCTATTTGCCATGTAATATCACTGCTGTCTAAAAAAAAAAAAAAAAAAAAAAAAAAAAAAAGTATATATATATATATATATATATATATATATATAGGGATTTGTTTATATAAAACCTTCAGGATATACACAGGGATAAAATGTAAAGTTTGGTGTGTGTAAGTGCTACTGAAGTGGAAATTTATGGTTTTCTGTCTGTTCTAAGTATTTTCTAAATTATAGAGCGACAAAAATGAGATACCCCAAATTCCCTCTGTAAAAACTTTTGACTCTAATATGTCCAAAAAAAAAAATGAAATAAATAAAATAAATAAATAAATAAACAAGAATTTTGAAATCCAGTGTTTTTGTATTACATTTTTGTACTAGAAATGTATGCAAATTAGAGCATATTTCAATAAATAATGCCTCATTTGCATTTTTAAACATAACACTTTAGAAAACATAATACATTTTTCATTTACAATTTTCAGTTGTCAGTGTAATCAATCAACTGTAGGTATGGCGATAACTATTTTTTTGTTTTTGTTTTGTTTTGTTTTTATCCTATTCGCCTGCAGTGTCTCGCCTCAAACATTTGAATTCCTGGATATTGCAAAGATTTCTTCCTCCTAAGACCTAGAAGGGGGTTTTTTGCTGCTCACTAATACTTTTTCTCTATAAAATCTGCTTTTATTGTGAAAAACACTTTATATAAATGTTTAATTGAGTTTAAACTCTACATCAATGAAAAAACTGGTCATTATGACAATACATAAAACTTAATAGCGAGATAATAAATGTTATGAAAATGTACTGAGAACATTTCCATTTCTGTAATGTTCTGATTTTTCACATATGGAATTACTGTAAAGGCACTGATTTGAACCAGCAGTACCAGCATTTGTGCGCCGTCTGATATCTGCTACTTTCATTTAATGTTCTCATTCATTTGTTATGAGTAATAATATGAAATGTTTTGTTGGTGACGTGCGGTTTCTTCGGGAACGTGAACCTGCTTCATCACGTTTGTTCCAACTATCTATACAGCGGTATTTGGTAAACACACCCACATTCTCATCTAACCAATCAGATCTTGGCATGCAGGTGGTGTTTACTGGAACCATCAAGCTTTTCATGAGGGCAAAATATGGATGGCCAAAGGATATGTAATTTATAGAGTGGACATCAGCCAATCAGTTCCATTCCTAGAATTTAGATTTCAAAGAGCACTTGAGTCAACAATCAGAACGGTCCGAAAGAACACAATAAACCGTTTACACAGTTTATACAAGTTTCAAGGAACCGTGTGCCATAAAAAGGTTATTTTTATGAACACTAAAAGTTCTTACGTGGCTTTTATTTTTTGTCATTTATTGGAACACAAAGCCCATTTGGGTGGGCTTGTCGACTTTGTGTACTCTTGTGTAAGTGACCTTGGTTTTCAAAACGTCTTCTCTGTTAACAAGTACAAAGAAAAGTGCAACCAAGAAATGAGGTGTTGCATGCACAGAACACTCTCAGAAATGCGTCAGCGACTGGAAAATGGAGGAAAAAAACTTTAATAGCTCATTTGTTGGACATTATTAACAAGCAGGTGTGTAAACACGCAGTTAATGCTTATCTTCTTTTCTGTTCTAATGGTGCAAATAGATTATAATTATCAGGTTGATACATGATTATTTTTCCAAATTTTATGATCTTTTTAATGTTACATGAATAAATACAAGAGTTCACTTCGGTCAAATGTCTATTTGTGTTCGATTTGTTGTGTTTTTCAATAGTGTGTTCTTCCTGAATTTGACCCCAAACAGAAACAATGTGACTGTACTAAATAAGAATCAGCTTTCTGAAAAGTACACGTCAACTTTGTGGTAAACAGAGGAAAAATGTTCACTAACATCAACCAGCTGGGTTACTGGTATGCCCTGATAAAAACACGTTTCAGAACCTAAAATTGGATTCTGTTTATATCACTGGCTAAAAATAAGTATCTTTCAGTGCGTAAATGTCTCTGTCATAATCATAAGAAGCCACAAGAACAATTTGCTGCTCTTTACTTCTGTAAAATGTGAATTGAAACACCAGATAATATCTGTAAACAGTGCATCGGGTCATTTGTTTACTGTGTATGAATTAGCGTGTATATACAAGTAAAATATTATGATTACAGAGTTTAAAAATGAAGACGGACACCTACACAGAACAGCACAAATCTGCCTGCTTTCATTCGAGATGGTACGGTATGTACTGTGAGGAACCTTTATCTTTTGCTGCAACACCCTCTGACGCAGCTTCTAATAACGTTAAGCAGGCATGTCCGGTCTCAGAAACGCATTTTGTTGTATTTCTGCTTTTTTTTATGCTCAACCACCTCTGTGAACAGTTTCCTGTCTGTCTGACCTTTCTCATGTGTGCCCTTACACAAAATTTTTATTAATTCTGATTAATTCTGACCAATCTTAATTAATCAGATTTCTTACAAAACAGAAATGTGCTCTTATTTATATTTAATGTTTTTAAATATCCCCTTATCAGTGTTGGGGAAAGTTACTTTTAAAAGTAATGCATTACAATATTGAGTTACTCCCTAAAAAGTAACTAATTACATTACTTGGTTACTTTTTATGGAAAGTAATGCATTACATTACTTTTGCGTTACTTTTTAAATCTGGGCAGGGCTTGCATGTTTGTTTTTAATATAAAAAGTTCTATTTTTGGCAAACGTAAAAGCCTTTTCACACCAAAAGCCTCAGACTTCGAGAAAAGTGAATTCATGTCTGTATAATAGACCACAGAAGAAAAAATATAAACTCTTTAGCAATATAAGGAAAACTAATGTTAGATTATCTTGAGTCATTTTTGCTTATTAGTATGGCTGAATTGGGTCATTGAAGGTTGGCAGCAAGTCATTGATTAATAAAATGGTATTAAATGCTTAAAAGATATTTGTATTATTTAACATATTTAATTATTGCAGGTTTGCATCATATTCTGAGATGAATTTCACTGTTTTTATTCATTTTGAGGAGTGCTGAATCTGTTTTTTGTGAGTGAGATGAATTAACGCTTGTTCACATTTATTCTAAAACTAACATCTTACTCCTGATTTCTCTCAACATGGAGAAAGGAGAGCTTTTAATCAATAAATGGGGGGAAACTGGCGTTACTTATTTGAAAAAAGTCAAACTCAGATATTTTCTTGTCAATTAAAAAGTAATGTGTTACTTTACTAGTTACTTGGAAAAAGTAATAATATTACGTAACTTGCGTTACTTGTAATGCGTTACCCCCAACACTGCTCCTAATTACCTGCTTCTTATTTAATATTTCACCAAAAGCAAACACATGACAAAGAAAGAACGAAACTAAGAAAGAAAGAAAGAAAGAAACTTAAGAACTGGCATACCTAATATCTTAGCAATGATTGTATTTTACAAGATAAAACATCTACATTTAATCTTGCATAATGAAAATCATAAGATAACCTGGCTTATAAACAGATGAAGTCAAAAGTTTATATACACCTTGCAGAATCTGTGAAATGTTAATTATTTTATCAAAATAAGAGAGTTCATACAAAATGCATGTTATTTATTTATTTATTTATTTTTATTTTGTACTGACCTGAATTAGATATTTCACATAAAATACATTTACATATATAGCCCACAAGAGAAAATAATAGTTGAATTTATAAAAATCACCCCGTTCAAAAATTTACATACGCATGATTCTTAATACTGTGTAGTTACTTGAATAAATTACAGCTTTAGTGATAGTTGTTCATGAGTCCCTTGTTTGTCCTGAACAGTTAAACTGCCCACTGTTCTTCAGAAAAGTCCTTCAGGTCCCACAAATTCTTTGGTATTTCAGCATTTTTGTGTATTTGCACCCCTAGTGAGGACAACTGAGGGACTCATATGCAACTATTACAGAAGGTTCAAACACTCACTGATGCTCCAGAAGGAAACACAATTTATTAGGGGGCAGGGGGGTTTTATTTGAAGATCAGGGTAAATGTAACTTATTTTGTCTTCTGGGAAACATAGAAGTATTTTCTGTAGCTTCTGAAAGGCAGTACTGAATTCGAAAAAAAAAAAAAAAAAAAAAAAGGCATTTAGACAAAATAAGAAAAATGCACACATTTTCATTCTGTTCAAAAGTTTACACCCCTGGCTCTTAATGCATAGTTTTTCCTTCTGAAGCATCAGTGCATGTTTGGACCTTCTGTAATAGTTGCATATGAGTCCCTCAGTTGTCTTCAGTGTGAAAAGATGGATCTCAAAATCATGGAAAGGGTTCAAATACACAAGAAATGCTGAAAAACAAATAATTTGTGGGACCTGAAGGATTTTTCTGAGGAACAGCGGACAGTTTAACTGTTCAGGACAAACAAAGGACTCATGAACAACTATCATAATACATATAAACGCAGCTGTGAATCATTCATGTAACAACACAGTATTAAGAATAAGTGTATCTAAACTTTTGAACGGGGTCATTTTTATAAATTCAACTATTTTTTCTCTTGTGAAATATCTTATTCAGATCAGTACTAAATAAAAATAAAAAATAACATGCATATGATCCCTAATATTTTGATAAAATAACATTTTGCTGATTATGCAGGGTGTATGTAAACTTTTGACCTCATATATTGCTTTTTATATTTCTGGTGCAAACTGCAGTTCACTGGCTTTGTAGTAATGTTGAATCTAATCGATTCTGAAAATGAAAACTAACTTCGGAATCATTGTGACTGTACTGATCTGAACCCAAAGCAGCAGACTGTGACCTCTTTAGAAAGGCTGCTGGCCTATCGAAATGAGATCTACCAACCCAGAACCTATAATTAGCATGTTGTTGACTTCAGGGAAATACAGGAGTGAAGGAGCACCGACAAGAGTGAGTGCTGTAAACGGAGAACGGCAATAAGGTAAAACGAGAATAAAACCCAGACGAGAACACCAAAACACCAGACAGACTTTTTTTTTCATGGAATTTACAAGAAAATATCTGCCCATGGAATGGGAGGAACGCTGGAGAAGAGAGAAAGAGCGCAGGAAAAGGATGATAGACGAAGGAGGAGAGAAGGTTGAGGAGGAGAAAAGGAGGCTAAAATGGATCATGTCCTATAACGACAGCAGGATAGGAATGAAAAAGGAGGCGGTGAAGGAAAATGAGGGTGACGATGTGGAAGAGGATGAACTGCAAAGGTACCACAGACAAAGTTACCCGGGTGAGATCTACCAGACTCTGGAGGAGATGAAGATGGAGAACGTCCTCACGGACATGAACCTGAGCACAGAGGATGGGCTGAGCCTCCACGTTCACTCACTTGTCATGGCTGCGGTGAGCTCCTTCATCCAGCAAAAGCTCCAGGAGAGGGATGGAGATGAGAAGGAGATCTCACTGAGATTAGGTCCTGAAGTTATTGGTTCTGGTTTGGCTGCAGTGGTGGAGTTTGCCTACACTGGAGCCATCATCAATCTGAGCAAAGACAACATGACGCAGATTCAGACTGCAGCTGTTAGTCTGGGAGCTCCAAGAGTCCTGGAGCTTGTCAAAGTGAAGGAAGATGGAGGTAATAAGAAAGAAGAATTGAAAAAGATCTCAGTGGAAGAGCAAATGAAGGTCGGCCTGCAGTCCATGCAGGACTTATGGGCCAAAAGAGTGGGATGCGATGTAGAACTGGTTGCAGAAGGAACAGTCTTTCATGGTAAGGCACCTGAAGACAACGTAACTGGCAACATAATTAGGGATTAGATTCGATTAGATAGATTAGATAACCCACATAAAAAATACCACTTGGACAAGTAAGAGTGATGCTTGCCCTTAAAAGTCAACACAGTGCTAGTGTTGTGGGTGGTTGCCACTTGCCAGGATACTGCCATATGGTTGCTCATTGGTTTCTTTTGATTTCATTCCATTTATTTTTTAAATCTGAACATTTGAAATTTAAACAGAAGAAAAAGATGGCCAATTTCCCCCCCACTTTGTCAGCTGCTGGGCTTGGCTTTTATCAAGCTGTAGAGAAAGACAAGACACACTAAAAGACACAAAAAAAGAGAGAAAAAAAATACAGTTGTGCCATTAACTTCACAGTTCTTTTAATTACATCACATTCCATGCATTATTCAAATCTGAATGTTTGAACATTTGAAATTTGAATTTGAGCAGAAGAAAAGGATGACCAATTTCCATCCCTTGACTTTACAAACCCTTTAATTCCATTACATTCTATCCATTTTTAAATCTGAATGTTTTGAAAATTTGAAATTCGAATTTAAACAGAAGAAAATAATGACTGTTTTCCCGCCATTTTTCCCTCCATTTTAACAAACTGTAGACAAAAAAGACAATAACAGTTCAAATGTGAAAGTAAAAATATGACAGTTATGTCAGTGACTTCACAAAGGTTTCAAATATATTCCATTGCAGCCTCAATTATTTAAAATTGGAATGTTTTAAATAAAAAAAATAAATAAATAAATTAAAAAAAAAGTCTAAAATTGTTCCTCTCCATTTTGTCACTTGCTGGGACTTGACTTTTATCGAGCAGTAGAAAAAGACATGAAAATTTAAATATAAGAGAAGAACAGAGGTTGATTACATTTTTTATTATATTCCATCCATTATCCAAATTGGAATGTTTTGAACATTTGAAATCTGAACTTGAACATACGGAAATACCAACCATTTTTCTCCCTCCATTTTGTCAAATGCTGTGTTTGATTTTTATCAAGCTGGATAAAAAGACAACAGTAGTTAATGATAAATAATAACCACTTATTTCCCTCCATTCTGTCAGTTTGCTATGCTTGAATTTGTTGTTTAAGGCCTGGTTTCACAGACAGGGTTTAGACTAAGCAAGGATTAGGCCATAGTTCAAGTAAGACATTTAAGTAGTTTTTATAATCATGTTTTAGAAAAAAAAAAAAAAAAAGAAAGAAAGAAAGAAAGAAAACATTACTGGTGTGCATCTTGAGGCAAAACGAAGGCACAGACATATTTTAAGATCATTTAGTGCAAGTTTTGTTTAGTTGAAACAGCTCAGACTTACATTTCAGTCTGGGATTAAGTTTAAGTCTTGTTTGTGAAACTGGGGTAGAAGTGTAAAACAGAGGTAAAGAAAAATGTCAATGATTAAAAACCTTTTAATTCCACTCCATTCATTATTTAAATCTAATTTCAGCACATCTGAAAATGTAATTTGAACAGCAGAAAATTACAATCATTTTTCCTCCATATTGTCAGTTTTGTAGCGCTGTAGAAAAAGACACTAATAGTTTAAAAAAGAACAGAGGTAGAGAGAGAGAGAGAGAGAGAGAGAGAGAGAGAAATAGTTATATTAGTGACTACCCTTTTGATTTCATTCCACCCATACATTACTCATTACTTGTTTTAAAAATGTGAAATTTGAACAGGAGAAGAGAATGGCAACCATTTCTCTCCATTTTATAAACTGCCCTCAAGCTGTAGAAAAAGACAACAATAGTTTAAGTAAATAAATTACAAATTTCAATACTGTCTTTAAACAGTGCTGACTCAATTCTTTGCCTCATGAAGCTCACAGGGTGCTCCTGGCAGCCAGCAGTGACTACTTTAGAGGCATGTTTACCAGTGGTATGAAGGAGAGCCAGCAAGAGTCCGTGCCTCTGCTGTTAATTGGAGCTGCTGAACTTGAGGCCCTCCTGCACTGCGCCTACAGCGGTGCTCTGCTGCTCGGATGGGGCTGTGTGTTTGAACTTGCCTGCACCTCACTCCAGTTTCAATTTCAGCCAGCTATCTCGCTCTGCCTCAAGTTCCTGGAGCAAGAAATGGACGTCCACAACTGCCTGGACGTGGCGTCTTTCGCAGAGGCCTACGGCATGGCTGACTTGATGGAGCTGGCTGAGGATTTTGTTCTCAGACGCTTCCAAGAAATATCTGCCACCCCAAAGTTTCAGGACCTCCCGGCCGAGAAGCTTCTGCAGTTCCTCCGATGCGATGCGCTGTCCATTCCATCAGAGCTGGCTGTTTTCCGAGCGGTCGTCACTTGGGTGGAAGCGGATCCCACCGAACGGCTCCCGCAGGCCGAAGAGCTCATGCGTGCTGTGCGTTTTCCATTCATGACCTTCCGAGAATTTCGAGAAGTTCGTGCTGTGAACCTGAGCATGGAATGCAGTGGAGAAGTCGAGGTTGAACTCTACAAATCAGCACTGAAGGAGTTTGGATTTGGCATCTCTGACTGCGTGGCGCAGCGACGTATACGTCACCCCAAAGACGCCCTGGTTTTGGTTGGAGGTGATGAGCTGCATCCAGACATGGGGAATCGGATTCCCAGCAGGCAGCTCTGGTTTGCCAACTCTCTGAGAAGTGGAACAGGCATCGTGAAGGAGATTGAGTGGAGATTGCTGGGAGAAATGCCAGATCAGCCCAGATTTAGACACGGCGTTGGGGTCCTTGATGGTCAACTATATGTAGCTGGAGGCTGCTACTTCTACGCTAAGACTGACACCATGAAATCTGTTTACAGGTAAAGTAATGGCTATTTAAAAATGCCAAGAAATCAAAAGTGCTCTTTTGTGCTTTTAATATATAAATTTGTTATACAAGTTAGCAAGTAAGCAAGCATGGTTTTGTCAGGCTATTGTAACATACTGGCTATTTATATTTTAAAATTAAAATAAAAAAAACAGCCTGTCGACACTGATAGCTTTGTGGTCAGCGTGCCAACATATAGCACCATTGCACTTTGGGTATCCCGAGGTCAAGTCCTGGCTCGTGGACCTTTCCTAATCCCTCACCCCCTCTTTCTAAAGTAAACTAACTGAATATTAGAGATTATTTTATTTTAATTAATGTTTATTTTATTTTACATCAAGTGAATCCTTTATGGGGTCAAATTGTATTAATTTAGTTTAAAAATACATACATACATTTTCTGAATGTGTCAACCTGAATTTTCCCAACATTTTTCTGTGACCTGTTTTTCTAACAATACATATATATTAACAGGTACGACCCTGAGCGAGACCACTGGAAAAGGCTGTCAGACCTTCATGAACTGAGGAGTAACTTTACGCTGGTGGTAAGTGGAGACGGCCTGTTTGCCATCGGAGGAGACAAAGACATCAACACAAATCTTGACAGTGTGGAAAAATACTCACCAGAAACAGATTCCTGGAGGTAAGAAGAGAAAGTAAAACAGCATAAAAGAGCAAGCTCATATATATATATATATATATATATATATATATATATATATATATTTTTTTAAGATTCCTTTATAATAATTAACTTTACTCTTTCTGTTTATTGTAAAAATGTAAAAGCAATGTAAAGAATGAACTGACTGACACCTAGTGGCTCTTAGAAGCACAACAACATATCTTTAAATAAATTATGCTTGGAGAAACATCGAGTAGTATGAAGATGCAGACTCGGAGCCTGCTGCATCTACAGTCCCGCACCCAGAGTCCCGCATTCTCAGACCCCTCGTTTTTCGAGACAGCGCCACCTTTCAAATTGGATCGGATAAACACATGGATAAACACGTGAAGAACCGAAACACGGTGAGTATCGTCAATTTTATTCAATGATTTCTTTTTTAATCAAACTACTTTATAGCTCATCGATACACCAACATATGAACAGTCTATTTAATATTTGTAATGATAGTTTGTAACAAAATTTGAGCCGTTAATGTATGTTTTTTCGCCTTTTTTCCCCGAAAATATTTTGATAGCTAACGTTAGCCTTTAACCTTGGACTTTTTGTAGACAAGCCATTGTAAAAAAAAAATGATTAAATGTAGTTGACATTAAAGTAGACCAATTAAATACATTAAGTGTGTTAATATCAAAGAATGTCATCATTAATTATTTAATCAGATTTACCTTTTTTTAATTATCGGAACTTTTCTCCTAAAACTATAAATTGAATTAATTAATGCCAGAGTAATTATTTTACTTTATATAATTTATATAGACTACTTAAATTAGGTCTTAAAACGTAAGTATTAAAATGGATTAATATTAATTTTACTGTGATATGAAGTTGTTGCCAGCCATTTACAACTCATAGGCTACAGTTGCCTAATAATCAAATTTGCTATGCCTTCACTATGTATTAACCAGTCTATGGTATTAACATGTGAGTTAGAATGTGTCATTTGGCCTTTTTGGGGGGTTCCTTGTTTTAATTTGTTTTGACTGAAATTTGACTGTATGGGCTCTGTGGGGTGGTCTTAAATTTTGAATTTGAGTTTGACTCTCTTTTTTTTTTTTTTTTTGAAGATGGATATAACAATTCAAACGGGGAATTCACTTCCAGAAATACAGAAATGTAATAAATGCTGCAGTGATTTTCACTGCCCATTCTGTGCCCCGATATATTTCCAACCGACAAAGTTGTCCAAAGTTCAGAAACATGTTAATAAAGTCACTAACACAATTCTTTCTTCCTTTTTTCTTTGCTTTGTCCTGTTTACAGCAAGATGACAGTGATTAAGGTGATCGTTAAATAAAGTACAGAATTGTTCATTATTGGTGTTTTGTCTATTATTTGAGTTTTGCTTCACATTCAAAATATCAAAAAACAGGTTTTGTAATGTTAGCATGGTATAATGTTAATTAGACCATTATATGTTGAGCTGAAAGAAAAAAATGGAATTTGAAACATTGTACAAAAACAAACTAAAACATTGTAGCAATATAATGTCACATAATATTTTTCAGATGATAGTTCAATTTGTATTTGTATCGGTTGCATCAGTAAGTTCCTTTCAATTACACCCACGCTCAAAAAATAAATACTGGGTAATTAGTTAGTTTGAGAACACAATGATTTTTTTTTTTTTTTGGCACATGCATTAAGCAGGGAACGCAAATATTTATTTGGATAACTTTAAACAAAAAGAGACCGTAATATTGCATTCTAATGTTTTCAATGGCATTTGGATAAGGGTGTTATACGATCTTCCGAACAGCAGGAGGCGCTGTCTCGAAAAACGAGGGGTCTGAGAATGCGGGACTCTGGGTGCGGGACTGTTGATGCAGCAGGCTCCGAGTCTGCAGCTTGATAATGTTGGGGGAAACATCTGATGTGTCTGTTTGGAGAAAAATGTTGCTCTTTCGCATTTGTCTTAAGAGTTTCTACTAAAATTTTGTGGAGAAATAAAATGGAGCTATTAAATATCGACTTTTCTGTCCTATGGATCAGCTTCTGCCATCCTTTGGACCAAGCCTTGAGCGGTCATGCTGCCACCGTTTGGGGAGGCGAGATCTTCATATCAGGAGGCTTCAACTGTAAATACGTATGCCTGGTGTCCATGTTCCTCTACCACCCAGAGAGGGGAACCACGTACCTCGCCGAGATGACCCACGACCGGGCCCAGCACTGCATGGAGAGCCTGAAAAACCGTTTCTATGTAGCTGGTGGAGTGTGCAACCTCCGTAAGTACTACACCGATCAACTAGTCTGTGAGATCTACAACCCTGTACGTGACATCTGGATGGTGTTCACTCCTCTTCCCATTCCCCACGTCGGCGCGGCCTCTGCCGTCCTGGAGGAAAGGCTGTATATTCTCGGTGGTTATTGCCAGGAGGACTATAGCGAGTCCAGACTCACTCATCGCTATGACACTGTGACTCAGAGATGGGAAAGTATGGGAAAGATGCCTGGTCCTGTCACAGATATACGCGCATGCCTCCTTCATCTGCCTGATCAAATCAGAAAATGAGCATAAGATGAGCACATATTTATTAGCTTTACTTGAAAAACTACCAAGCTGCCTTGAAGAGAAGCATCTGAAATGTAAACTCGTAGGTGATTGCTTTGGAACGTAAAGGGAGCAGGTCTGAGTGTCATAAATTATGCTCTTTGAAAGTCCATTTTAATTAGAACTATTTCATTGCTACGTTTTGGTATGTAAATATTTATATTTATAGTTGATATTTCTTTTATCCGCTGTCCTGTATGATTTTTTCTTCCCACTTCTTGTAATTAGTTGTTTAAAAAATGTAGACATAAAAATATGTTCAGCAGTAAAATACTGGGTTATTTTAGAGTATATTTTATGGTTGACTAATAAATTTCATATTGACAAATAAATTTGACTGTGAAAATACCCACAAAAGATTATTTAAAGCTATTTTTGTGTTAAATAAGAAAATATCAAGTAGACATTACAAATGGTAGCTTTAAAAAGGAATATTTTGTTTGATTCAACATTAAATTTATTATGCATAAACATTTAGGCTGCAACGACCTAACATGAACTATGGAACATAAAAGAATACTTTTGCTGAGAAACTCAGTAATTTGTGTTCATATAGTGAAAGTACGGTGGCCGGGAAGTGCAAAACAACATACAAAGTGTGAAACACTTTTACGAAGCTCGAGACAAATTTACATTTTGGAAAACATTTTTACCTATCATAAAACACAATTACATGGGAAAAACGATTTTACCAAGGACGAAACAAATTTACATTTTAGAAAAAAAATTTACAAGACGCAAAACACTTTTACCAGTCCCGAAACAAATTTACAATGACAGATTCTTTACGGAAAGGGAATGTACCGCACACCGGAAGTGACGCGAGAATGTACCGCACACCGGAAGTGACGTATGAAAGGTGTTGTTGTTGGTGGTGAGCGCGGTAAATTTGTGTTGTGGAGTAAATGGCGTAAATAAAGTTAATGGTGACCAAACATGGACTGCGGCCGAGGGATGTTTTGCCCGTTTTGTGGCAAACACATGAGCAGCTTAACGCGGTTTTGCTTTACGTGTGGTCGGTGTTTGGAGTTCCTAAAGGACGTGGACCAGACGGAAACACCGGGGACGTCTCGACAGCCGGACAGTGCTAAGCAAAGTAAGTTGTTATTTGTTATTTTTTAGTGTAGCAAAACGCTAGCTATCTGAGGCCATGTGAATAAAAATCAGTAATGCTAATAATGATTTTTGAGCGGGTTATAACTTTCTGTTTTGAAATGGAACTCTGTCCATTTCAGCAGAACAACCATGCCCATCGTACAAACAGTTCATGGAGTACAGAAGCTTGAAGTCAAAAGAACGGCAATCTTTTAACTATGGGCCAAAAGGAAAATTTAAGCCTAAAGAAAGAAAACAC
This sequence comes from Labeo rohita, assembly GCF_022985175.1. NCBI lineage: Eukaryota > Metazoa > Chordata > Actinopteri > Cypriniformes > Cyprinidae > Labeo > Labeo rohita. The sequence continues at coordinate 58,410,874 of NC_066875.1, forward strand.
ATCCAGGTAAGTTGTACTGACCGTCCTATACAACTTTGCAATGCTCTAAATATATATGTATTTGTGTGTATGTGTATATTTATTTTACCTATGTATACATTAATTAAATATCTTTGTTATTTTACTAGATAAATGTAGGACTGATGGTGCCACATGAAACTGATGGAACTGATTTAAAACCTCTAAGAGGGAAAACACTCCCGTTATTTACAGACCCGGAGGTAGCAGCACCTGATCTGCTGAAACAAGCTGTACAGAAAATGAGAACATTTAACAAGGACATGCCTGAAGGACCTTATGTCCTTTTGTATCCAGACTGCTCAGAGGTGGTCCATGTGCCTGGGTCAGAAAGGCCATTCAAATTGGCAGAATATAAAAAGGAAATAGGAAAGGCATATTCCAGGATCACTTTTTTCATTTGCCTAGAAAAACACTATAAAAGAGGTTAGTGGATCTCATGAATCAGTATTTTTACGTATTTTGATACTGCTGGAGGATAGATAATGTTTGATTTATTTTTTTCAGTGGATGATACCTCAGACTCTGATTCTGATTCTGAAATTGTCATCACAACAAGAAGCACAGCTGAGTTCAATCAAGCTGACACTTTGGTACATCAGTTATTTCTATTTTTTTAAATATTTATGAATGTTTGTATTTATTTATTAGATGTACATTGGATTTTATGCATACAATTTTTGCCCTGGTCAATAATTTAGTGGAAATAAGTTTTTGATTATTTGGCAGTAACTATTATACAGTATCACAGGAAACCATTCAGCATTGATATATGCTGTATGTGGTAATGGAACAATAATGGAAGCTGTTGATAATTTTACCTGTTTCCTCTCAGGTTTTTGAACCACAAAATCGAAGTACTCCCAAACTCAAACTGGAAGATGAAAGGTATGAACTTTCAGGCGTGCATGGGTTGAAATTATTTCTTTACTTCTTCACTGGAAATAATACTAATACCTCATATTTTATTGGGCTACAGGGCTTTCACTACCAGGTAAAGGGCAATTTAACATTTTTTTTCATTTAACTCACAAAATTGTGATAAAACTACTAGCAGATATTTCACTACTTATTCACATACACATTTTACATTTATATTGCTGTTTTGGAGATGTTTTACCACTTTTGTTCACCTGGAAATACAGCAAGACTGCACATAAACTCAACGTTGCTACGTGCTGTCGGCTGTTTCTGTAACTGACTGAGGTGCCCCCTCGCTCCCTACCTAAAGGACCCACAGCTGCTTTACTTAATTCACCTGCAAGAGCTTATTGGTGTGTCCTAAAAACATAACAATAAGCTCTTGCAAGGGAATAAACACAAATGACAAATTAACCAAACCATTAAAAAAAACACGTGAGAATGAAGTGGGGGGGATGTAATGAGAGACAATGATTTTTTTCTAGTGGTAATCAACCAATAGGAATCTTGGCTGTATCTTGGTGTATACATAATGTTTACATGATTTGACTGTAGGTTTTAAGATGTCTAAAACACCCACTCTAGCCCAGAACACCTTGGCCACTAGAAAAGACCCATTGTCTCTCATTTCAGTTGTGGTCTGGTGGTTAGAGAGTTGGACTTGTAAGCAGAAGGTTGCTGGTTCTATCTCAGTGCCAGCAGCCAATGACTGAAGTGCCCTTGAGCAAGGCACCTTACCCCCGTTTGTTCTGCAGTGATAGCTGTCTTACTGCATACTACTTGTAAGTCGCTTTGGATAAAAGCATCTGCCAAATGAATAAATGTAAATGTAAATTTCATCCGTTTGACTCGCCGATGAAGGCTAGATGCCATATTGCATGACAGTACTTTTAAATAATCTATCCTTAAGTTGTTGATGTGATCAGAGAATTCGCTCTGAAGAACTTGAAACAGAAAATACCATTTGTGTAATATGATGTATAACTTTTATTATTATTATTATTATTATTATTATTATTTTACCTCTACTACTGCCTTTTACTCAAAACTACATTATAGCCTTTATCATGGAGCTAATAATTTTTATAATGTTTCAGAGATGCACCAGGACATTCATCAACAATTCAGCCAGGACAGGTAATAAGGCAGACTGGCACCATGAAATTTCTTGCTTTCAGTGTTGTTGTTTCAGACATTTTAATCTTTTTTTCAGATAATGATATCTGATGATGAGGATCTGGATCCACCTGAAAAAAAATCCAGAAAAAACTTCTTGCTACAGGTAAATAAAAAAAATCATAATGACTGACATAATTTAAACTTATTTAACTGATTACATGGGGAGGACATTTTTGTTTGTAAGATGTTTTAACATGAAAATAATAATTTCCCAACAGTAAATACACAGACCTGTATTCACCAAATGTTGAGCAAGAGGACGAAGAGCCAGTTGCTGCCAATGTGAAGAATTTCCAACACACAGCAATGTAATATGACAGCTTTTGACTATAGCACTCCTGTTTTTTCACTGTAAAATAGTTCTGGTATATCTGGAATATCCACAAATTAAGTCACTTTTTGTCATTACAGGGAGGAGACGGACATTACATTACCTGACATCGTAGCAAATCTCTCACTTCCTATTGATCATAAAAGGGTCAGCCGGTTCAACATCTCAAGGGCTAATGTTTGGGATGGGGCTGTCAGAGGTTTCAAGCGTACAACATATTCTGAAACCTGTGACATGCTGGTCAAATTTACTGATGATACTGGTGTTCTGGAAGAGGGAATTGACACTGGTGGTCCAAGACGAGAGTTTTTAACTCTACTAATGAAACACCTAAAAGACCGGCCCATTTTTGATGGACCAGAAGGACATCGATTCTTGGTCTACAATGCAAATGGTATGCATATGGGTTAGATGTGTACTATAGGCTACTAATGGTTGGTTAATGATCATTGACCATATATATCACATGACAAATGCATGTATATTACAGTATATAATGCATTGTTTGTTTTTATTTTGCAATATGACTTCATTCACAGCTGTTAGGGAGGATGAATACTACCTGGCAGGAAAGATGATTGCTGTGTCAGTTGTGCATGGAGGTCCAGGACCCCATTTCCTGTCAAAAGATCTTGTACATTATCTTGCAGGCCAGCCTTCATTCAAAGCACCAGTTAATTTAATAACTGATGCAGAAATAGGAAAAGCTTTGCAAGAGGTGAGAATAGCATAAGGCTACGGTATGGTAGGGCAGAGTTTTATATAGTTCCTGCAGTGTTTTGAAACAGTGTTTACTTCCTATATCCAGTACAGAATTTGTTTTATTAATTTATTAGTTTTTGATGGTGTAAGATTACACTATGCTGTGTATGTATCTCATTAAAAAAATAGGCAAAGAGATACAGTGCTTACAGTTATTGACTGGGGTGTTTATGCCCCTTTTCATGTGTTTCAGATTGAGAATGCTACTTCGTTGGATGCTCTGCACGAATGTATGATGAGACACAGCACAATGTTACAGACAGCAGGTTGTCTGAGACATGTGGCTACTGTGGAAGAAAAGAGAGAAATTGTTTCAGACTACCTCCAATGGTATATTATTGACTGCAACTCATCTGTAATTGACAGGTAAGATGATATTTGTAGTGATGAGATTGTCTTCTTTATCACATTATGTGAATGTGATATTTCATTTTTTTTATTATATTGGCTACAATTTTTAAAAAACTGTTTTTGCTTTGTCATTGATGTATTGTGCGTATACTGATGAGGGAAAAGATTAATATTACTATTTTAAATTGAATCTATAACACAACAAAGTTTTGAAAAAGTGCATGGGGCGTGTAGACTTTGTAAGTGCTCAAGCCACCCAGCCGTCTGTGTCATTCCAGTCTTCTGTTTCTGTGTAATACTTAGTTTGTAACAATTAACTTTTAATGTGCAATGTGAAAATAGGGTTCTTTAAATCAGTTTTCAACACAACCATGTTTTCCCCCAAATGTATGTTTGTTAAGGTGGATAGTAATTGTAAAGAAAATAGTTTTCTTTAATTTAAATTCAATTGCCACTACACAGCAGTGAAACAATGTTTGTGTTCACTCTGTAGATTCAGGGAGGGTCTTTCAACCCTGGAGTTTTTGACTGCACTACAGCAACACCCTACTTTGCTGGCCCCTGTCCTGTGCCACTCTGAAAAGCAACTTACTGCTTTTGACCTTGAGGTACTCTTCAAACCTGACCTCAGTCCTTCGGGGAGTAATCGAAGACTTAAAGAAAGTCAAACTGTGGGCTACTGGGCAGACTATCTCCTTGATTGTGAAGGTTTGTTAGTTTATTTGTTTTTATAACTAGTTAAGAAAACACATGTCAGTTAAATTTAACATTTATCAGGGTTCAAGCATTTCTGGACTTTAAGTACATAAGCATCAAAAAAACTGTTTTATTTAGCAATAACTTAACCACCTAAATCACAGAAGGAAAAAAGACCAAGCCTCTTCGAGCTTAAACCCCTAATTATGTATCTGAATTGTTTTTCTTTGCAGAAGGCCAGGCTGCTGTGTCTGTGGAAGATGTTTTGATGTTTGCTACTGGGCTGTCTTCACTTCCCCCATCTGGCTTGGAACCACCGCCAAAAATACAGTTCCTGGATAACTCTGCGTTCCCAATGGCAAATACATGTACAAACTCCTTGAAATTACCACTCCTAGACTCATACATTTTGTTTAAGTCACAAATGGACTTTGGAATTCAAAATAGTCCAGGATTTGGCTGTTTTTAAGCTAAATGATGGATGAGTTAAGACTCTGAAAACGTTGTTGTTAAAGGTTCACTTTAAAGTGCAGTTGCCAAAATTGTTTTTACAGTGTAACAGTATGTGAGCATAATTTTCTTACTGTCAACATTTTGAAAATGTTTTAGATTTGTGACTCTCAAACTGGGACCCCTTTGTGAATCACTGTTTTAGATAAAGAAACAAGTAGTTCAAGAAGTTTTGTTTTATATACTACAAAAAAAGAATAATAAATACTTATTACTAATTTTGATTAATTTACTTCACACTTAAAAACAGTTAACCTGTGGGTGACAGATTCATAAACATTGTGTTCAGACAGACAGCAGTATTCCACCACTACAAAACCCCTCCCTTTTTGACCATTTCATAGCTGAGCCATTTCTTTTAGTTTCATGTACAGTTCTGATGCAGACTCCCAGTTCTCTGGCTTCTGTAACTGATTGTGTTCCATAGCAAAGTCCAAGTACTCCTGCATGTTTGGGTCCCCACAAGGAGTCATTGACAGGCTAGCCTCAGGAATGGCATCCAGTTCAGCCTGTTTAATTTGAAATCTGCAGTCTCTGGAGCCAAACCTATGTTAAATAGAAAACATAAGCATTTCTTTTCATTTAAGCTAAAACGTGAGTTATAATACTTTTCTCTGTTTATTACCAATGTATCACCTGTGTGGTAAGTAGTAGAGTTCATTGGGCACTCCTCCTGGACATGCTGCTGTTCTGGAACGGCGAATCCTGTGACTGTTCCACAGTCTCACACACTCATCCAAGTCCTTCTGAATAACATCACCAAAGCAATCTCTCAATAGACACTGATGCTCATGACTCCCGTTGAAGTATCCAGCTTCTCTAAGGTCTGCAAATAAATCCATCCAGAACTGAGACCTATAGAAATTGATACAAATTGTAGTTATATTTTTAAGCATATACACATATGTTTGAATAATAAAATCAATGGTTAGTCGTAATGAAATGTATGGTCTGCATCTTTTGGTCATTCGATGTTCTTTTCAGGAACAACTACTTTTCCTGGAGGGCTGTATTTGTTTTACATTTTGTACTGTATTGAAATTTATTGTGCTCGTTTTTTGTTTTTCATTACTCCTTCCTGAGAAGAAAATATAATGACCAAAAAATGCAATCACCCTTTATGAAGACCACTCACCTTCCCTTTCTAAATATAGACCACCAGGACTCAATACGCTGGTTATTGCTAGATGAGCCGTACATGTGGCTGGATGCGCCAGAGTAGTAGTCACTGTGATGGTGGCGTAGCGTACACTGAATTGCAGCCATTATCCCGTTCTCAGTGCCGCAATCAGTCCTCAGTCTCATGGGGATGACACCGAGGTTTTGCACACATGACGTGAAATAGTGAGCAATCACTGTTGGGTTATTATTTGTTGGTCCACATTCAAGCCACAGTACTTTACGTGAAAATCCATCTATGCATCCCGATATGGCCAAACCGAATGGCTTAAGTTTATCATAACCATCTGCGTGCCACATATAGTTAGGTCCCATTGAATGGTAGGTTCTTCTTATAAACCTTCTGCGTGTTCTGCTCTCACACCCTCGAGGATTAAGCTCCCGGAGCAAATTCATCACATCATCTCTCTTCACTCGAAATTTGTACTTTTGTTTAAGTACCTGCCACATCATGCGGTAGCCAAATAGTTGTCCAGGTCCACGAAGTTCCAGTCTGATGGCGTTACTCACGCAGTTTGGAGAGGAATAATCCTTTCTGCGGTATAACCCCGCTTCGTTCAGTTTACTTTTAAGAGTCCTCAAGCAGATGTTTACACCATGTAGACTTGACAACATGTCCACGATTACAGCGTACGAGTGGCCCTCGTTAAAATATTGAACACACTGATGCAGTATGTCTGGTGTTTCCGTCTGGTCCGCGTCCTTTAGGAACTCCAAACACCGACCACACATAACGCAAAACCGCGTTAAGCTGCTCATGTGTTTGCCACAAAACGGGCAAAACATCCCTCGGCCGCAGTCCATGTTCGGTCACCATAAACTTTATTTACGCCATTTACTCCACAACACAAATTTACCGCGCTCACCACCAACAACAACACCTTTCATACGTCACTTCCGGTGTGCGGTACATTCCCTTTCCGTAAAGAATCTGTCATTGTAAATTTGTTTCGGGACTGGTAAAAGTGTTTTGCGTCTTGTAAATTTTTTTTCTAAAATGTAAATTTGTTTCGTCCTTGGTAAAATCGTTTTTCCCATGTAATTGTGTTTTATGATAGGTAAAAATGTTTTCCAAAATGTAAATTTTTCTCGAGCTTCCTAAAAGTGTTTCACACTTTGTAATGTTGTTTTGCACGTCCCGGCCACCGTATGAAAGTCATGGTAACCAAAACAGCTTTGTTACCAACAGTCTTCAAAATACTTTATTGTATATTCCACAAAAGAAAGGTTTAAAACGACATGAAGGTGAGTAACTGATGACAGAATTTAAATATTTTTGGGTGAACTATCCCCTTTTATTTATTTATTTATTCATTTATTTATTTAAAGAAATTGTACTCTAAATTAGAAACTAAATCTTCCAGCAGGTGGTGGTAAATGTCTTTTATTCATTTATTCGATACGTTTAAACAGCTGATTCAGTAAATGGCTTTCTTTATAAATGGGCCTTTGAATCATTGATTCACACGATTCGTTCAAAACGCGGATTCATTCAGAAACTACACACCGCTGTGTTGATCTGAGAGATACATTGATTCTGCTATGGCTTCAAAGGTAATATGTTCTCTGCAAAAATTGAGCAAAAACACTTAATGTAGTTTTTTTTTTTTTTTTTTTTTTTTTTTTTTTTTTAAATATGACACAATATCAGTATTTACTGAACTGTTGTATAAAATCACATTAGATATATAAAATAACAATAGATTGGGACAAAATCAGCACTTATGTTATATTGCTCTTGCTGCTGTGTAATATCCTGTGATATGTGATATATATAGACAAAGCACATGCAGGAGGATTTTTGGGTAAAATATTTTAATCGCGTTATTTTTTCATCACTAATTAATTAAGTTAACGTGTTAAACTGACAGCCTTAATATATATAAATATACATATATGGGTGGGCTTGTCAAGTTGATAATGGCACCATCTTGGATGTGTCTAATATGCTGTGGATTATTATTTTTATATTCACAGATAAATCCCTATCGGATACGGTGCATTTCCTGACTCTTGCAATTTTCTCTTGCAATACTTAAGCAATCATGTCATGCGTCCATATTTTTCAACTAGCTCTATAGCCGCTGTTTCACTAATGGCTCATTTTAATGAATTGTTCAAAATTATTTGAATTGCCGATCCACACTCCAGTCCAGTCAGTGGCGGTAATGCACCTATAATATGGTTTTCCAACCGCTAATAAATCACCAAAGAAGAAGATGATGATGATTTGGAAAACGAATAGCTGTAATGCATAACCGTGTGCATTCCACACTCCAGACCAGTAGGTGGCGGACATGCACCCATGCATCTGCCAAAAAACTAGAGAAGAGGAAGAAGATGATGAGTTGAATTGGCTCACAATTCAGTCTGAATCATTAGAACAGTTTACGTGCCCAGTAAAGTTTGGAACGGTACACGATACTGAACATAAATAATGAAAACAAATGAAATTGATATTTACTTACAATCCGTTAAATCCACACCTATCTCTTACTGTTATCCATTAAATGTCGGCGTCGAAAATCACATCTTTACTGTCGATCAACACCTACATGTGACGCTGGACTCTGAACTGCAGATAAGAAATTTTCCAACAGTATCAAAACACTAACAGTACACGAAAAAGTACCATCATTACTATGAATACTTTGATATCATCATAGCATTGTATTACCATCTGATATCATTACTGTACTATGGAACTACCACAACATGCAACATGTCTCTTTCTGTCAAGTAAACCAGGATTGAACGCTGTTTGAGTGTTTTTAATAGGCCTACAGCATTTCCTTACAAAATAAGGGGGCCCTGTTTTACTTTGTCTCATGTGCACCAGTATTTTAACTTTGTTTACCTCTGTTTATGATTGTATTTATAAATCCATAGAATGCTATGGCTATGTTGATTTTAAAGTGCTAGTCTTTGTTTGCATGTTGTCTATGTATTAGGTTTCAGAAGTATCCACAAGTGACAAGCTGTGAAATATGCACTTGAATTTTGTCTCCAAAGTAAATTGTACAACAACACTTTTAATTTACTTTGATTTCGTTGGGATTTGTTCTGCATTTGTTTTCCATTACAGACACAAAATGGCAAATATTTGTCGTTTATATTGTGAGCTCATCACATATCAATATCAAGTGAAAAAAGAATCTGCTTTCATCTGAACATAAGACTTGTGATTTGAGGTGAGCAGTTAGTAGACTACAACAGCATGACTGAATCATGGACATTCACTTGTGCAATTCTAGAAAGTTTTTTGTTGATTAGTTATATTTGAGTACTTGCATTTGTGTGTTTTTTTCCTCAGATGTGAGTGGTAAATGTAATGATGTTAAAACACCAAATTCTTAATCATTAACCAGAAGTAACTCTATAAAGATAAGAAGCACAGCAACGGTGGACCTTCGCTCTTCTCTTTAGCACAAGAAAAACAGTCATGGCTTTATTTCAGCTTTTCTTAATTTCTATATTAAGCTCCTGCGTGGCACAGGATGAGGATATTATGACTCCTGTGGTGAATATCTTCTCTGAGCTGAAGGAGCTTAAAGCTTCAATCAATGGACTGACAGCGGATCTGAACACTGCTAAAAATGAAATCGCAGAGCAGAAAAGCTTGATTCACGAGCTGCAGAGACAGATTAAAGGTACATTCTCTGGTTTGTTTTACACTTAGATGCATATTTGAACAACTTATCTTGAGAAATCACATAGCAATGCAACACGTTTTCTAGTTTTATTTACTGCTTTAAAGTAAATTATTCTTTTTTCTCCGTTCACAGAGAGTCCTAAAGTGGCATTCACTGCATCCATGTCATCTAAACAGAGTACACACCGAGGACCTTTTAGTGACGAGACTAAGCTTATCTTTGATAAAATCCTAACCAACATTGGCAATGCATATGACCCTGTCACAGGTTTCTGCATATTAAGTTTGACATTTAAGTTTTTATTTTTAACGTGGTTTAATTTGTAGTATTGAGATCCTTGCTTGTGTATCTGTTGCAGGCGTCTTCAAAGCACCTGTTAAAGGTGTGTATTACTTCAGGTACTCAGGCTCCGCGTTTTCCTCTCATGATATGGGTCTGAGCATTTTTAAAGGCACGGCACGATTTGTGTCTTCATACGAGTATAATTCTGGCGAGCGCAACGACCTAATGTCCAATGGAGCCGTGATGGAGCTGGATGTTGGAGAGGAGGTTCACATGAGGCTGTGGATCAGATCCTGGATCTTTGTGGATCGACGGTACAACTACTCCACTTTCACAGGCTACCTGCTTTACCCACTGGATTCTACTCCTGTATAATTTATCTTTGTGTATTATTTTGTAAAATGCCAATAAGAATTGTTTAAAAGTCCTGAAAACATAGCTAATGTTTCTTTGTTTTGCATACATGTAATTAAATGGACAATGTTTCAGATATACAGACAAGAGTTTATCTTTTACTCTTGTATGGAACATTAATTTTCATTCAGGCACATCACTTGGCTGTCCAAATGGGGACTTCTATCATAGACTTCTATTTTTTTTTTTTTTTTTTTCTTTTTTTTTTTTATGTTCCTAGATGGCAAATTTGTCATTGAAGAATAGTTGTGTAAATGCGTACACACTCACAGTCAAATAAGCTTGATTGACATTATTTGTAAGACAAAAAAAAAAAAAAAAAGTTTTATCATTAATTTGTAAAAATTGAAAGTGCAATATTGACAACAATGCCCTGACAAAATGAATGCACAAAGTAGAAATAAACTTTTTTTTTCCTTTGTTTAATTCATTCTAAGAGCAATCTACAAAACAAATATAAAATCTGACATGAAGCTTCCAAAATGTAATATTCATTTAACCAATAAAGTGATCAATGTAATTGAAAAGGAGGGATATTTGATGCCAATTCATGGATAATTTGTTTCCAGGAATGTATTATTGCACATGCTATGACATTTCAATGTGCTTTTCTCTGAAAAGGCCTATGTGGAGTTGGGATAATGCCACAATGTCAGCAATATCTCCAGACTTTCAACAAATTTCCCTTTCAAACCACCTAAAATCATTTCTGAAAGCATCTTTTGGCCCAAGTTTTTTTTTTTTTTTTTTTTTTTTTTTTTTTTTAATTTGAATATGGTTTTTCATCTTGCCATGAGGTGGAAACAATGTACAATGCAACACTCTTAAAAATAAAGGTGCTTTAAAAGGTTCTTTACAACGATGCCATGTAAGAACCATTTTTGGTTCAATAAAAAACCATTCAGTCCAATGTTCTTTAAAGAACCATCTCTTTATTGCCATTATATAATCTGAAGAACTTTCTTTTGTTCTTTATGGAACCATTTAAACAAAAAAGGTTCTTCTATGGCATCGTGAAGCACCTTTATTTTTAAGAGTGAATAATTAAGGACATTGTATTATATTCAAGGTATTTCCCTCTTATTGTCTAAGATGAGCAGGTATGGGCAACACACAGGCAGCTATGTATGTATTCGGGCCTGGTGTCACGCTCATGTTCTCCCAGCGTTCTGTTGCAGGATCATAGCGGTGCACTGTTTTGGTATCACTGTAGTCATCCTGGCAGTAGCCTCCGATGACGTAGACCTTCCCCTCTAAGACCGCTGATGCTGACCCAACATGAGGCACTGGGAAGGGCATAATGGCACTCCAGGAGTTGGCCACAAGGTCATAGACCTCACAGGCTAATTGATCTACCAGATGGCCATCAGCATCACATGAAACCCCTCCTGCCACGTATAGACGGTCACCTAGGGTCTCCATGCAGTGCAGGGCTCTGTCATGTGTCATCATAGCCAGGTTAGTGGATCCTCGTTCTGGGTGGTAAGAGGTCATGGATGACAGGCATTGATACTGGCTGTTCAAGCCTCCTGATAGGAAAATCGTACCATTCCATACACTGGCTGCATGACAGCATATAGCTTGGTTTAATGGGTGAACAAAACTGGAATATGAGAGAATGAAAAAGAAAAGCTTTGAGTGGAGGATGGCAGAACTTGTTTTGAATGGTTATCAGCAGGTATTAAGAAGTAGTCTTGCTATACATCTATGATGTTAAATTTACATTACACATTAAACAAAGTGATTTAGCAAAGTAGGACTTTACTCAGAATCAACGTTGTTTGTTCTAGAGCAACGTTCCTCTGGACCTTGGTCGGGGTAGATGGGTGCCAATGGCAACGTTATTAGGAATAGATATACAGTCTGTTCAGTGGGTCGCAATGTTATTACTTTGCTGTCAGTTGTTGAACTGACACAATATAACATGAAAATCAATGAAAATTAGACAAGGCATACAACCCATTGAATGGACTCTACGTCTATCCATCTCCACATGGTTTTCATTTGAACAAAAATATGGTGCCTACCCCGTTGAAAATCCAGCATATGTTGTTTAGGTGTGTTTTGAAGCATGGCTGCTGGTTTGAGCTGGTAGCTAGCAACTAGCTTCTGCTCCGGACCAGCTAAGAACCAGCTTGAACCAGCTTAAACCAGCTCATGACCAGCTAAAGACCGACTTAAATCAGATCAAACCAGCTGACTCACTTTAAAACATACCTGACCAGCATATGCTAGGTCCATAAACAAACCAAAGTTTTGGGTAAGAGTGATTTAGGGTTTGGGTCTTAAACAATATTTAGAAGGTAGTTTCAGGCCTGTGATTACTTTTTAGAAACATTGTTCTAGGAAGAACAGCTAATATTGATCAAAAATGATGCCTTTTAGGTTTGTTCTGAAATTGCAAATGCATTTCTTGTGTTATTCTTTTACTGTACTAACCTCCAAGTATTTGTGTCGGGGCAGTAAGCCTCAACACTCTCCATATTGACCTCCGAGTCTCTCTCTCCACCAATAGCATATATTTTACCATTCAGGACCACTAGAGTGAAGCTGCCTCTTGGCTCATGCATATCGGCCAACCGTTGCCAAGAGTTTTGGATGGGATCATACCTAGTTCAAAGATTGAACAGGAAGTCCAAAGTATGAGAGGGCAACTCTGGACAAGGACATATATATAAGTCCTCATGTGACATCTTACCTGTAGGTACAATTCATGGTATCAGCTTTGCCGTAATAATGCCGTCCACCAACTATGTAAAGCTTGCCCCTCATTACCCCAACTCCATGACTGAATCTTGGTTTCTCAGGTAAGGTTCCCAAAATTCTCCACTCTACTTTCTTTACCAATCCAACGTGGTTCTGCAAGGAATTGCTAAACCACATTTCCCTACAGGGTCTACGTTTATCAAAATCATCAGTGATCCTCTCACCCCCAACAAGTACTAGAGTGTCTTTAGGCATGTAGGCCCTGAAATTCGACTGAACATCTGTAGAACTGGAACAGAACTCTTCAAGAAGAGAATCGTATAGATTTTTGGCACCAATTCTCGACCAAGATGTTATGGACTTGACTTCTTTAAACTCCTTAAAGGTCATTAAGGGAAACTGGACGGTTCCCATCAGCTCCCTGGCGAGTTTCACTCGTTCTCTGGGAAAGGCTTCGATCCAAGACATGACTGCTTTGAACACGGGCAACTCCGAGGGAACACAGAGAGAATCACTTTGAAGGTACTTCTTCAGTTTCTCTACAGGAAGATCTTGGAACTTTGGAGTGATGGACACGTCTTGAAAGTGCCTCAAGACAAAGTCATTGGCCAGCACAAGTAAGTCTGCCATCCCATAGGCCTCTGCGAACGAAGCTACATCCAAGCAGCTGTAAGCATCTATTTCTTGTTGCAGGAAGTTAAGGCATAGTGAGAAGGCAGTATGAAACTGTAATTGAAGAGATGTACAGGTGAGGTCAAACACACAGCCCCATCCGAGAGTAAGAGCCCCACTGTAGGTGTAGTGCAGGAGGGCTTCAAACTTGGCAGCCTCAACTAAGAGCAGAGACACCAGTTCCTGTCGGCTCTCCTTCATACCGCTGGTAAACATGCCTCTGAAGTAGTCGCTGCCGGCAGCCAAGAGTGCCCGGTGAGCTTCATGAAGGTGAGACATACATAAAACATTATAAACAGTTTCACAAATGCATCAAATAATACTTAGATCTAGTGAAGTATAAATGTATATGATATGGAGGCAGCATTTACCTTCATGCATAGAAAACTCAAACCTTGACTGCGTTTTCAAGTCTCTTACCATGAAACACTCTTCCTTCCACTTCAAGCTCCACATCACATCCAATTCTTTGTGTCCACATCTGTCTGATATGCTGTAGACTCATTTTCATATGTTCCTCAGCAGAAATCTCTTCTCTGTCCACTTTCTTCCCTTTTGCCTCATCCTCTTCTCTCTCTTCCTCCTCTTTGCAGAGTTCCAGAATTCTCGGAGCTTCCAGGCTGACCGCTGCAGACCAAATCCATTCTGTATTGTCTTTGTTCAGATTGCCAATGTTCCCTGTATAGGCGAACTCCACCACTGCTGCCAACCCCGATCCATGAACCTCAGGACCCAAACACAAGGAGATAAACTCTTCTTGTTTGGGCTTCTGTCTGATTCTCGTCTGAATAAGGTAACTGACTGCAGCCAAAACAAAAGAATGAACTTGGAATTGGTATCCGTCTTCTGTGAAGAGAGTTAAGTCAGTGAGGACCGAATACAACATCATGTTCTGCAGAGCCTGGAAGACCGCACCTGGGTAAGCTGGATCAGAGTATAGCTTTTTGGGATACATATCGCAGTCCTCAACTTCAGAATCTTCAAAACTGCTACTTCCATCATATTCATCATCATCATCGTCATAATCCTCCTCCTCCTCCTCTAACTCTTGATTTATGAGTTCCTGTTCAGAACTGGAGTCCTTCATGCGCTGCTTTTCATCTCTAGGTGTTATACCTCCAAATGTTAAGTCTGTTACAGAACTACCAATTTCATTGGTATTGATGGAGGCAGTAGCAAAACAGTCATTTTCATTATCATTGTCATATTCATCGTAATTTTTATCAGTAATTTTATCATTTTGTGCACACACAGCAACTGAACTCTCTCCATTTGTAGAAGTAACAGCTGAACTCTTAATATATTCTTCATTGCCGTTGATGTCGACATAATGTCGTATATTATATCCACTCTTTTCATCACTGACTTTAGCATTATTTGTAAGGGAAGCAACTAAATCTTCACTGTTTGCAGATGTTACAGTAAAATTAGCAATCAATTCCTTGTCATCATTTTCATTAGCATCATTGTCATCACTGGTTTTATCGTTATTTATTGCAGCCACTAAACAGCCACTGTTTGCAAATGCAACAGGTAAACTGTTACTATGTTCTTCATCAGTATTTTTGTCATCATATTTATCAGCATAATCTTCATCGCCAGCATTTTCATTATTTGTGCATGCAGCAGTTAAACCGTCACTGCTTGCAGATGCAGCAAAACTACTACTGCATTCTGTATCAGTATTATTGTTGTCGTCATATAGATTGACATCCTCTTCATCACTGGCTTTTTTTGTACACATAGCAAAAACACTGTCACTATTTGCAGGCGTAAAAGGAGAACTAACACAACATCCTTTATCCTTTACTTGCAGCTCTTTTGGACCCTCCTCTGTCCGCTCATCTTTCTCCCCTGGATTCTCCTCACCCTCCTCTTCTTCACTCACATCCATCCATCCTTTGTCTCTGCTCATATTGTCATCCTCTCTTGATCTCCATGAACTTCTCCATTCTCTCCGAAGACACTGTTGATTTATTGCCATTGAGTCTTTAGGTTTCTGTCAAGAGGGAATCCTCAAAACACTTTCCTTCTGCTGAAAAACCAGAGCAAGCTCCATACAATCAGTTTCCTAACTTGTGTCGAATCTCTCTGTTGATGTGAGATCTTGTACTGTAGTCTGGTATGCAAAATAGATTAGTGTCTCCTGAGGTCACACACAACATAATACTATTTTTACCTCAAGCATTCAATAAGATCACATCTCAAACCATCTCAGAAACACTGGCTACTTCAGTCAGACTATATATTTATGAGTGTTTAGTGCTGATTAATAAACTAGATTTACTTGTTACACAGCTGTCTGTTTGTATGTTTAACTGTGCATGCAAGTTGTTTTACAATGAATTTGACGATGTGCTTTGTCTAATAGTCTGGTATCTGAACCTTTTGTTAAAAATTTCTCAGCATCAGGACTGACCCTTCCAACTTTCTTGTACGTTTCTGGTCTAACTGAGCACAATTTTTCCAATGCATTTAATTGCAAGGAAAAAAATTGTTTCTCTGTCATCTATTTTCAGATGATGTCTATTATTCTTCAACTTTGAGAACATCATGGCAGTGAATGTCTCCCAAAACAATAAAATCTACCTAATCTGACTTATTAAATGTTGTTTTCCTTTATTGTGCTGAAAGCCATAGTGCTCAGTCACAGAACATCTAAAAACATCTTGAAAGAAATTATCCTTTGCACTGATCCTGGACCAGTAGCCTTTCAACAAACTGAAGATTGTGCTGGGATCATTTTAAAAGCGCAACCTCTTTGGGATCCTGCCCTTGACTGCATCTCTGGCTCAGTTTGGGGCCATAAGAAATTTTGGAGCGGGTGTTGGGAGCATGTGATGCCTCAAGGCATTAGATTCTGATCGCGTCAGTAGAATCATGTTTCTCCTCCACAGCCTGGGAATGTTATCTGGGTCAAGGAGCCCAGGGCAGATGGAAACAAGCAGTTTATAGACTTGAGGATTGTTTTTCTTTCCTTCTTTCTCTCTGTGTTTTTTTATGCTTTTATAATTAAAATAGCAAATTGGTTGTTTTTCTGTTGTTTAAATGCTTTAAATGTTGTTTAAAATAATAATGTAATTGTAATTGCAATCATTATGCTGGTTATTGTTTGTATAAACCCATAAGGCAAAAACTTAATATTGAGATCTTTTAAGTAGGTCAAAGTTTTTGTAACCTTTATTATCATAAATTTATTGAGGCATTAAGAATAGTAATGCATACTGTTATAATAAAGCCTGTCTACATCCTCTAATACACACACACGCAGATATAGCCCGGCTCATGTGTACATTAGGCTTCTCTGTGTCTTTTGTCTCTCCTCGTTTGGAAAGTGTGAATGCGCGAGACAGCAGATGGAAACTTGCGGTGCTTTAAGAGCTACAAGCAGAGGAGCAAATGTCACTGGTGGCCTTGGACTGAAAACCTGCTGGAGATGCCAGGAGGCCACAGAGAGACAGACAGAGAGAATATGCTCATGCTAGGACTCTATTAGAGCCTGACTGCCTTCTTTATTACATAAATGCACAAAAAAATCGGGATATTGAAGACACACTTAAACATGCCTGGAATTTTTTGGATTCGCCTAGAAGGCATCCAAACATTTTTGTTTTTTGATAATTAACAAACAACAAACACATGATAATTCATTTTTTACCACTGTGTTTGCAAACGGTTACTGTGACAATGACCGCCAGATGAGTCTCGATGAGCTGTCTCGCCCATAATGATGCTACTATTGGCTCAGAGAGTTGTCAGTCACAACCCCTACTGTTCTGTGAGTGTTTCGTTCTCTCTCGCTCTTATTGCAAGGACGAGTGCTCATGTTTTAATGACAAACAAACCTCTTCCAAAGCCACAGCTACACCTACAGACCATGAGTGGACTGTGTGCTGCAACTTAACAAATAAATGAATAAATGGAGAAAATATACCTCATTATGAGCTTCATATTGTACCTTGTTTGTATGGCACTATTTCTCTCAGATATTGTTCACAAATCTGTCTAAATCTGTGTTAGTGAGCACTCCTTTGCCGATATAATCCATCCACCTCACAGGTGTGGCATATCAAGATGCTGATTAGACAGCGTGATTATTGCACAGGTGTGCCTTAGGCTGGCCACAATAAAAAAACACTCTAAAATGTGCTCTACCATAAGCCGTCTCCAAAGGCGTTTCAGAGAATTTGGCAGTACATCTAACCACAGGTCGAGAACTATAGTTCCAACCACGTAAGTTTGTGAAGCTGTTTGCGAATGTACGTTTGAACTATGGTTTCGGGAGTGATTGAGCTTGAGCTATGGTAAATTTGCTTTCTGAAACCAAATCAAGTGACAATAAGTCAGACTAACTGAAATGAGCCTGGCTTATTTGGTAAACTTGTTTTATGAAACAGCCCCCGGTCATGAGCTGGTTTCTTAGCTGGTCATGTGCTGGTCCTAAGCCCAAATCAGTTTATGACCAGCTAATGACCAGCTCAAACCAGCAGCCATGCTCCAAAAGATACATAACCAGCATATGCTGGTTTTTTTTTGTTGTTGTTGTTGTTGTTGTTTGTTTGTTTGTTTTTTTGTTTGTTTTTTTTTTGTTTTTGTTTTGTTTATCAGGACTAGGCTTTATTTTCTCAAGAAACAAAGTACAATTTCTGGTATATTTCAGTTTTATATAGAAATATCACGTCAAATGTGAAATTATTAAATAATTATGTTTTTAAGAGAAAATTAGATGCTCAGACTTGCTGTCAAACTATAACTTTATTTCTCTTAAAATCTAGACAGAGACTCATTTTACAATTTTACAGACTCCTTTTACAATACCATTTTCACAGGGAAAAAATCCATAAAATTAAAAGGAAAAATAAGCATTAAGCAAATATGAATAAATGTGAAAATGTGAAATCTAAAATCAGCTGGAATTGTCGCGATAGAAACACTCAAACATGCAGCTGATAAATTGGAAAAATCACAAACGCTCACTCTCAGATAATAACTAATGATGATTATGGGAAACGTTTGTCTGCACTCATCTGACCTGACTCACGCTTGTGCTTCTGCCAGTGAATATTGCGTCTGGAGACGGTTCAAATGAGTCACTGACTATGAAATACTGCAGTCGACGTTACAGCGAGCCAGTGTGAGACAAACAACAGCCCTTTACACAGAGGAACAAATCCATGAACGACACGATGAAGAGTCAGGAACAGATGAAAGACGGCAAAAGCAAGAAGAATGAAAACTCTTATGAGCTTATTTACACCAAAAACAGTTTGTAAAAAGATTGACGCTTGCATAGATTCAGCCTACATGTGGCGGTGGGCCTTTGGCCCCGATGTGCTTCTCTCCCACACTCACACACACACACACACACACATACACACAGCATGAAGAATTAGATAACAGCTCTATTTCTGATGACACTGAGAGACGGTGCAGAGGTTCAGCAGACACGAGGAGTGATTCACTTCATGGAGATGCAGATCTGTGCTGCTTTTACTGATGTTCAAGTCAACATGAAAGCAACTTTCCTCATAAATGTTCCTTGTTTTATTGTGCGCAGTTTTAAAAATCTTTCTGTGAAATTTCTTTGTCCCTAAAACGACTTTCTTTTGCACTTGACGTCAAGGCTGCCAAATAGCTATTCAGCTGCTTTTGTAGGTGACACAGCCTTTCTGAAATCTTTGTGAGGTCATTTAATGCTGGGTTATGTACTAAAGGTTATGGCAATGATCGCAGATGAGGGCACTCTTGACCTTCATCCTCCACATTTCAGGCCAAAAAAACCTCCTCAAACTCCCACTTTACACCATCGCATCAAACTCTGATGAATAAAAGCAAGTTCGGACTAGAAGAAATTTTGACTTTAAATACAGATGTGAAAAGGATTTATACTAAAATCTGATTAATCATACGACTGAGATCTTTCAAATGGCACATGCAGGGGTGTTAAAAGTACTTTATTGCATTTCATTAATATACTTTAGGATTAATTTGTAAATATGTTCTTTGCTCTACTGATTTTGAAACTGCAACTTTTACTGTATTACTTTTTTAAGGAACAGTACCAAGTTGTTTCACAAGTCATTATTACTTAAATATTTCCTATGATAAAAAAATATAGGTTTGTATAGTATTTTTATCTTTCTAAGCTGTCGAGCCAAGCAAATTGAGCTCTGGTGCTTTTTGTTGTTTTATTTACAGCCAATGAAATCTATTTCAATGTGAAATGTATTTGGCAACAGTTGCAGTCATTTGTCTTTGTGAAGAGACGCCTTAGTTAAAAAATTATAACTTTATGCTTTAACACGAATAAATGTGGAAACAATTTTTGGATACAGTATTCCCTCACTTAAGTACAGTGTCGCTGTAGTTTTACAACCCTGATCACGTGCGTCCAAATGTGCTTTTTTTGTCAAATAATCCGGGTGTCTTTGGTGTCCAACAACTAAAGGAGCCCATTTCCACCACATAGGATAATGTCATAATTATGGCATAAACATTAGAATGTAACTAAGCCATAATTATGACAGAAAGAAAATTATGACTTTTTATCTCATAATGATTTTTGTCATAATTTGACATTTTATCTCATAATTATTACTTAGTATGTCATAATGATTTTTTTCTCATAATTTGCCATTTTATCTCATAATTATGACTTGCTGTCAAAATTTTACATTTGATCTCATAACTATGACTTAGTATGTCCTGTTGATTTTGTCATTATTTGACATTTTATCTCATAACTATGACTTACTATCAAAAATGTACATTTTATCTCATAACTATGACTTTGTATGTCACAGTGATTTTTGTCATAATTTGACATTTTATCTCATTATTATGACTTGCTGTCATAATTTGACATTCTATCTCATAATTATGACTTACTGTCCAAATTTGACATTTGATCTCATAACTATGAATTAGTATGTCATATTGATTTTTGTCATAATTTGACTTTTTTTTTCTCACAATTGACTTAGTATGTCCTATTGATTTTGTCATAACTTGCAATTTTATCTCATAATTATGACATACTGTCATAATTTGACATTTTATCTCATAATTATGACTTACTGTCAAAACTTGACATTTGATCTTATAACTATGACTTGGTATGTCATATTGATTTTTGTCATAATTTGACATTTTATCTCATAATTATTACTTACTGTCAAAACTTGACAAGTAATCTCTTTACTATGACTTGATTTGTCATACTGATTTTTGTCATAATTTTACATTTTGTTCCTCATAATTATGACACTATCAAAAAAATACATATTATCTCATAACTGATTTTTGTCATAATTTGACATTTTATCTCATAATTGACTTAGCATGTCCTATTGATTTTGCATTAATTTGACATTTTATCTCATAATTATTACTTACTGTCAAAACTTGACATGTGATCTCATAACTACCACATGGTATGTCATATTGATTTTTGTCATAATTTGACATTTTATCTTATAATTATGACTTACTGTCAAAACTTGACATGTGATCTCATAATTATGACTCAGTTTGTCATATTGATTTTTGTCATAATTTCACATTTTATCTCATAATTATGACTTACTATCAAAAATGTACATTTTATCTCATAACTATGACTTAGTATGTCACAATGATTTTTGTCATAATTTGACATTTTATCTCATTATTATGACTTGCTGTCATAATTTGACACTCTATCTCATAATTCTGACTTACTGTCCAAATTTGACATTTGATTTCATAACTATGACTTAGTATGTCATATTGATTTTTGTCATAATTTGACATTTTTATCTCACAATTGACTTAGCATGTCCTATTGATTTTGTCATAACTTGCCATTTTATCTCATAATTATGACATACTGTCATAATTTGACATTTTATCTCACAATTATGACTTACTGTCAAATTTGACATTTGATCTTATAACTATGACTTGGCATGTCATATTGATTTGACATACCATAATTTGACATTTTATCTTATAATTATGACTTAGTATGTCATAATGATTTTTGTCATAACTTGACATTTTCATCTCATAATTATGACTTTGTGTATCTTGTACTTTTTATCTCATAATGATTTACCAAATAATTTTTCCTCATGTGGCAGAAACAGGTTTCTATAGATAACACTGTATAAAAGAGTCTAATATACTGTACATGTAGACACAACTAAACAGAAATGAATTGATTCATATAGTGAAGAGGGTTATACAACAATATTTTAAGGCAATGTCAAGTGTCTGTGAGTGGTAGGAGGAATGACATGAGAACGATGATAATGGATACGGAGAGAGGGACGATGAGCAAATAACAAGACACAGGAAGGCACAGAGGGACGGGAAACACTGTCAAGGGCCATTTTCCTCTGTCGGGTTTGTCGTCCGTGGCATTTTGAGTCTCTCGCGCTGCACAACGGCAGATTACCAGCGGCCGCACCTGAGAAATGCTCTCCTGTGAGACAGAAACGATGACATGAAGAGGAATCCAGTCAATTCTGCTTCAGTAATTTGGTTCAAAATACTGAACCACTGAATAGATCTAAAAATGAAATAGGCATGAAAAAACAAATAATAATAACTTTTTTAGTTTATTTGGTGAAAAACAATGAGTGAAAAACAATTATGTTATTTTATTTATTGTACTTAATGATGATTTAAATTTTTTATTTTTATTATTATTTTTTTTTTTTCAAATTAGTTTCAGACAATAATTAAGATGTATATTCAAGCGATATCATTCAACACTGAATGATCATGTTGCTGAATGTTGCTCACCTCCAGTATGGTCCTGTTATGCGTGCGATGAGGACTGAGGCGGAGACTCCAGCGGTGCGTCCTGTGGCTCCGCCCACCGTCGTCTTCACTCTCCGTTGTGTCCTGCCGCGTGATTCGTTGACGCTTTCTCTTCCGGGAGCTGATTCGTTGGAGGGAACCCACAATCTGGAGCCTGAACGAATCACAAAGCAGAAAGCCAGATGAAGAAGTGGACACAGACGTAGCGCATGAGTGCATGTGCAGATCACAGACCTGCTGTCTGTGTCTTCGATGTCTGCATCAGCATCGCTGTCTCCCTGAAGATGAGACTGGACACACTCCTCCTGAAACATGAGTCACATGTATAAACACTGAGACACGTGTGCGCTTATACATTCAGAGACATGTGGACGCTGCGCCCACCTCTGTGCCGTAACCTTCTGAGTATCTGGTGATCATGGGTCTGTTCTTACCACACTGGACACATTTCACACTGGAGTCCTGATGGGAGACAATAAGAGAGATTGCCAGAGATTGCCACTGCAAGATCTTTTATTTAATGTATTTATTTATTTGTAGTGCTTGCTAACACAAAGATAAAACAGATGACAAAATTGTATAATAGGTGGGAAAACAACAAAACAAAACCTACATTTACATTCAAGGAACAACTCATATATAATGTCAAAGTCATATATTTATTATATACTGCTAAATCCCAGGACTTTCAATAACTTTTCATGCCCTATATATATTTATTTATTTATTTATTTATTTATTTATTATTGTCCAAGGACTTCAATCAGAGATTGAAGATTCTAAAAAAATGAGAGATAATTAAAAATATACTAATAAAAAATGGCAAAAATAAAGTGAAGTACATGCAAAGTATCATTACTAAAGTATTACAAAGTATACTAAACTTTTTTTATACTAAACTGTTTTCTACAGTTTAAGAAAAAATAAATCAGTAAAAAATAATAAAAAAAAAAAGATTAATGAAATCACTCCGAAAACCTGATCTGAAACAAGTGATTCATCATACACACTCCGAAGTCCCAATCTGAAACAAATGATTTGCGATTCGTACTCCGAAGTTCAGATTTAAAGCAAAAGATTTGCGATCCACACACTAAAGTCCAAATCTGAATAATCATTGCATACATTTTAGATCAGGACTTGTGTATTGTGAATCATTTGATTCAGATTGGGACTTCAGATCATGTATCGCAAATCATTTGAATTGAATCATTCAGTTTGCAAAATGATTTAAGAACCCGTTCCGATCTAAATCAAATGATTGGCAATAGACAAAGTTCCAATCTAAATTAAATGATTTGTGATACACGATTTGAAGTCCCGATCCAAGTCAAATCATTCGTGAATACGTTCTAAAGTTCCAATCTAAATCAAATGATTCACGATTTTAAGTCCCAATATGAAACAAATGATTCACGATACCTGATCCGATGACAACAGTGAATTATTTTGCAATGCAATGGTTTAACTGATTCAGGGTTTCAAGAAGCTCTGTTTCACCCAACACTATGTGCTTTTTAAAATCATTATAAGCGATGTCAAAATTCAAAAATAAATGGCTCTTTTAATTTGATCTGTTTTTTGCTAGTGAATCGCTTGAAATGAATGATCAAAGTCATGAGTTAGAATCAGTTAAAACGGTTTCAGCGTTAATGACTCACTCAATTGATTCAGTTCATCTGTTCCCCTTTTCACGTCTTTAGCCATGTTTACATGACACAGTCAATAGTACTCTTGGCTTAGCTCACTAGTTTAGGTGAAAAAGGTATGATATTTTTTTTTAATTGCAGGAATTTTGTGTGAAAACCCTAGTAAAAAAGCATTTAAAATGCATTTATTTTATACTAAGTATAGTTCAAGTCTATTAACATATTTACTGACATATTGTTCAAGACTTACTGATATAAAAATATAATAAACTTTTTGGAGTACTACTTGTGCACAATGCACATGTCTTAATATTAAGCCTAAAATATGTTTTAATGTCACTATTGATGACACTTTCCAATCAAACAATCAAATATACTTAAGTAAATCTTTAGTTGGACTTCAGCACTACTTCTGCACAATTAAAGAGCATTAAGTACAAAATTAGTTGTTCCAATTTAGCAGATTTTAAATATACCAGTTTAGTACAATAAAGGTACAACTGCAGCGTATTTTTTAAAGTACATAATATATAAATGAATTTGTAGTATACTTAGCATGAAATAAATTTATTTGTAACATATTTTAGTATATTTATTTCTCACTAGGTAAGATATGTGCTTACAGAAAAAAACAAAACAAAACAAAAAAACAGTTATTTCAATAGATACATTGTCTTTCAATAATTCAAGCCCTTTTCAAGTACCTCTTCAGGAATATTGCTAGTTTTAAGGATGATCCAGCCTTAAATTTCAAAAAGCCAAATTTAAGTAAGCACTTTGAGCACCTTGTACGGACCCTGTTTCAGCATCATTACTGCAGTCTTCAGTGTCACATGATGCTTCAGAAATCATCCTAATATGCTGATTTGCTGCTCAAGAAACATTTCTGATTATTATCAGTGTTGAAAACAGTTGTGCTGCTTCATTTTTTTTAGAAACATTTATTTTTTTCAGGATTCTCTGATGATTAGAAAGTTCAAAAGAACAGCATTTATTTAAAACAGAATTTGTTTGTAACATTATACACTTCTTTACTGTTACTTTTAATCAATATAATGCATCCTTGATGAATACAAATATTAATTTCTTAAAAAAAAAAAAAAAAAAAAAAAAAAAAAAAAAAAATCCCCCAATTTTTAAAGATTGTCATAAATATATGTATATACAAACACTCACCTCCTGTGGATGCTGATCACAGGTGGTAAAGGGGTTATTTTCACACAAACACACTCCAGTGGTCTGTCCACAAGCCCCCATATCCTACAGAAAGACAAATTGAACATGTGCAGTTCCAATAATGACACTCAGAGCTCCAATAATGACATCCATACCTCACAGTCATTGTCTGAGTTGTCCGAGAAGAGGCCGTTTGAGTCGGAGTCTTTTCTTCTAATCACCTCCATCTCTCCCTGACTCACTCACACTTCCACCTACACGAGGTGAGGGATAAATAAAGAAACGCTGCACCAACAAAACCACTTCCACTCAAACTTACATATGCAGTGCCAGTGTGTTCTACAGCCAGGGAAATCATGCTGAATGCAAATTACAATAATGCAATGAACATTAAAACAATATATGATAGCAAAATAAACTGTCGGACTATTGATGCCCGGTGAAAAATCCTGCTTCTAAAGCAAAAATCCATTTGTGAAGCACTGCACTGCACTGTCACTGACGGTGATCTGCGTGACAAGTGTTTTGAAGTGGTTGCACCATCAGTTTGAAGCATTGTGCAGCTGTCTGAAACTGAAACCTTGGTTTAGAAATGCGTGTATAAAAATATATTCGTACTTAGCGCAATCTACTGTTTCTCTTTTTCTAAGCACCTTTTACAAAGAAAAGCAAGCATAGATGATTTCAGCCCAATCCCACGCGCATCTGCCCCGCGCGCTCATTACGTAATAAAGGCGCACATATTGTATTTGTTCGAAGCGCGCAGATATTTCGCACGTATTTTTTCTCCGTATCGTCTTTCGCGAACACTTTAAATGATATTTCGCAACACCTCCGTTTCGCAGCGGAAACACACGGGTGCTGTCAATCATTTGAAGTCATTATAAACACGCGAAACAAACAGCAAACTAAGAGTTTCATGTGGAAATCGCGCAAATCGTTCGTTATTGGCGCAACAAAATCAGAGAACTTCTTAAAGCGGTCGCTCTTGACTTACCTTGTCTGAAAGATGATACATCATCTCAGTCTTTTGCTTCCAGATATATCATTTGATTGTGCGTTGGTTTTGTGCGTATACTAACAAATCAGGACGGGTCCTTCCCGACGCGGGTGAACACGGAAGCGCTCGGTGTCCCGAAAATGTTTGACATTGTAGTTTCGGTGTCAGTCGCTCGTCGAATAATAACGGTGCAGTCCGCGGGGGCGCGCCTGCCATAAATAACATTCCGGAGCAGGGTAAAGGAGCGTGCGCGCTCCCGTGGTGGAGATGACGTATGGCGTTTCGAAGGACTAGTCAAACGTTGTCGTGAGGATGACAGCTTTGACAGCTCCACCACTGGAAATACAAGGTTCAGAGCAGTAAAAAACTTAAATTATATAAAAAGCTTAAATTAGATACAGTATATATAAATTCAAATATTTTTTTTATGATATGAATGGAAATTAAACATTTATTATAAAACATAAACATTCTACTATACTAATACTAATTGAATTTGTAACACAATTTGGAACTTATCCAAATGGGATCAACCAAGAATCATCTAAGAATTATTAGGGGTCTAATGGATAAACTGAAAATAGGAGTTAGGATTCCTTTAGGACAAAAGAAAGAGAGAGAGAAATGAATATAGCTTATTGTTGAAGGATTTAAAACTGCTGGAGTTCTGACTCATACGTCTCCTTCACCTCATAATGAATAACGTCTCACTGATTCTAATCGGTGGTCATTCCCATCTGATTGAAAGTCTGGGATTGCCCTCTCTAGCTAATTAAACATCATTAAACACTATTATGGACAACATCCAGCCCTGTGATACCAATCACTTCCCCCGGCTTTACAAACAAACATAAACAGCTTTTGGAGACAGAGCCACAGGAGACGTAATTAGTTTAACAACCCACTGACTGTAAAATAACAGAAAATCTACAGAAAGGCTGTGCATTTTGTGCTGTTTTTATGTAATTTATAAACAATTTGAATATTTGTTCATATTTCGAATTACCTTTTTTTTAATATGTTCAGTTTTAATAGTTTTAATGGTTTAGTGTTGTTTTCATTTTTAAAATGGCTTTCATTTTATTTCAGTTTTAGTTTTCATAATTTTAGTACTCCTAATTTTCAGGTTTTTCCATCTAAAATGTATATTTTGTTTTATTTCAGATTTATTTGAATTAACTACAATTATTTCTCTATTTCTCTATATCACTATTTTTTTTAAATAAAGGGGAAAAAATCAGCAAACATTCTTTGACATATATTTAAATCTGCATCTGTGCTACAAATGTACTTTACTGCAGTAAAATAAATAAAAATCTTACATATAAAAACTCTGGATTTTCACTATGTCAGTCCAAATGGTTTCTAAGTGTTGGCAAGTCCTTGAATCTACACGAACAGCCATATGAAAGAGCCATTTTGTCTCAAGAATAACATGAAATCAAGCTGCAAAACTTGTGGATGTGTTTGCAGGAGCTGAACTGGAAAATTGCTATGAATTAGTTTTACACAAGCAGCTTGAACTGAGTTCTTCAATGCTTTTAGTTTATTTGGTTGACCTTTAAGAAAACATTTCATATTCTGGCAGATAGCGAGCAACCTTCAGTGCATCTGTAGGATTGTTTCACAAGTTTTATAGTCCAGCAGATGGATCTGATCACTTAGTAAAGTACCAGCACAAGACATAATTCATGCTGAACTTTAATACTTGTAGGGTTGTTTAGATCCCGAACTGTCATGCATGAGTAATAGTTATAGTAATGATTGACTTAGCAAGACTGTATGATCAAAAACTACATGCAATCCCAGTGCCAGCATGGACTGACTCTCAAAGGAGTAAAAAGGGATGTCGTTATAACCTGGGAAAATTGAGAGCACGGGAGAGACTGAAAGAGAGCAAAAGGGTGGAGGCAGAGAGATAGTGAAGCTGTGTGTACAGTAGCAGCGATATAAACAGGAGATGCTGGCGAGATAAGGAAATTAAGGGAAAGGGCGCAACTCAAATAAATACTCAAACAAACACACTCTTTTCTGTCTAAACGACCCCTCATAACGTCTGGGACGTAGACGGACTGTCACGTCTCTCTGACAAAAACTGGCCACTGAACGGATTCTAAAGCATTTGACCGCTTGTAGCATTTTAAAACGCAACAACTACACCTGGAGATTCACTCGAGAGACTCTGAAATACTGCAGCATCAAGCCTGAAGGATGCAAACCTCAACCAAGTGTGAGAGAACATCTGACATCCATAGGTGCTCTTCATAACATAAACAAGCTCTCTAATGTGAGCCATCAGACAGATGTTGTAGAAGTTCAATGTCAACTCAGTGTTGACTGAATTTGATGCCTGAAGCTACAGTGAAGATTCTTAGAGCTGCAAAGATTGTGCTGCATATTTTCCTGCATGTTCTTAATGGTCCATATGGACCATCTTGATGGATTATTTTCAGTAGCCGGTTTCCTGAAACTTCAAAGTGCAAGTCATTTTGGGGAATTTTATTACAGCAAGAGAAACATTGGATGAGCTGTATGTTCTTCTGCACGTTTGTGATGCAACTATGAATGGACACTGTTCATTTTTAATGAGGTAGGCTAAGCTATTCCTGTTAAACTCTGAAGTATATTCCGACTGGAAATTTGGTCACTCTGTTTATTTGGAGAAAAAAAGATCAAGGTTTACCACACAAGCATTTTGCACATGTATTTACTTTCCTCCAAAGTAATTCACGAAGAATTTTCAATGAAACAAGCCGAATCTTCTCTTCTCAACACCTCCTGGTCTTCCCTCGTAAAACACACCCCTCTGCTCCGCCTCAATGCTCTTGACTTCTCCGACCTATGGGATGATGAGGATCTTGAGCTGGACAGCACTGATGAAGACTCCTCTCAAACTTCAGCCAATCAGATTGCAGCTTCACCCATTCCCCCACCTCCTCCCCCTTTGGCCCCGCCCTTGCCTTTAGCCAGCGAGTCGCTACGGCCATCAGGCCGTCGTACCCTGAGACTCCACTGGAGCGCACTGTCGAGTCTGCAGCCTGTGCCGAGAGTGGGCCGCTTTGGGCTTCAGTCGATCTGGGCCGGTCTGGAACCGGTTCAGCTAGACACTAACAGACTGGAATACCTGTTTGAGAGCAAAAGCAGCAACAACAGCACCCTCTGCAGTCTAAAGGAGGGACGACAGGTAAGAGTTCAATGTTTAATGTTCTTAGACAACCAGTAGTGAACACAGGGCCATCGCTAGGCCGTCTAAATTCTGCCACCCCAATAAAATAATACTGATACATTCTTATATGTCAGTGAAGATTATTAGCCTAAGAATAATTTTCTTTGATAATATTTCAGCAATCAAGTCCTGTGTTTGTTTATTTATTTATTTAACTGCTTAGAATCAGAACTAGCCATGCCAGATGCAAGAATGAACAACTCTTTTGATCTAATTGGTCAAACGGGTTTAAAAATGGTCTAAAACTCTTCTCAAGCCACGTTGATTCAAACAGTTCACTTACACATTCAATTGTTTGCAGAAGTTTCTGACACTGAAATGGTATGGAAGCCCCCAGAATACATATTTTGACAAATCATAACTTTAAAAGTCATAATTATAAGATGAAAAGTAAAAATTCAGACTTTTTAAGTCATAATTATGAGTCGTAATTAAGAAATAAAAAGTTGACATAGATAAAAAAAAGTCAATTATGAGATAAAAAATTAAATATTCTGACTTTAAAAGTCATAATCATGTCAAAATTATAAGTACAAGACAAAATAATGACATAAAATGTCAATTATGAGACAAAAAAATTAAAATCACATTTGCCTTTTTCTCCTTTTTATTTTGACTTATTATTGTGTAATTTTTACTTTTTACATCATAATTAAGAATTTTAGTCATAATTATGACTTTATGTCAAAAAATATTAAAAGTTGAAATTATGATATTGAAAAGTAAAAATTATGAATTTAAGTCTAAATCATGTCAAAATTATAATAAGTCAGAATATATATATATATATATATATATATATATATATATATATATATAGTCAAAAGTATGACATAAAATGTCAATTATAAGACAAAAGTCTGATCTTATGACTTTAAAATTCAAAATTAAGACATTATATTTGCCATTTTCTCCTTGTTTTTCTTTTGACTTAGTATGTTGTATTTTTTAATCATAATTACGAATTTTAAAGTTGTAATATGACTTTCGTCATATTTTTGACTTTTTATCTCATAATTATGACATTTAAAGTAATAATTAAATATGCATTTTTTTCATACAGTAGTTGGAATGTACTTTCATAAAACTGTATACTTCATAAAACAGAAAACAAAAGAGCACTGGATACAATCGCTAATAAGTATGACATTTTTCAGCATTTGTACTCCACATCATTTTTTCTAATCCTCTCTGCAGCAAAAGCAGCCGTGTGTATCTGTATTGGGTGTAAAGCGCAGTAACATCATCACTATAGCTCTGAGCAGTCTGCCACCTGTTCACCTGCTTCCTCCTGCCATATGCAGCATGGACAACACTGTACTAGACAGAGAAGACATCCAGGTGTGTTCCCCACAGCACTGTTCACTTAAAAGTCGACATGAATTTAAAATCTACATGTATGACTAAAACCCTTCACTAACACATATGACACATTACTGCAACAGTGGCATTACGGAGTCTGCTATGAAAAGTGTTCACTTATATTATTTCCTCTTTCCTGTGGCTCAGAGGTTGCAGATGCTGGTTCCCACTGAAGAGGAGCTGAATCTAATAAAGGAGGCAAAAGCTCAGGCCCCGCGTTCACCTCTGGGCCCTGCAGAGCAGTGTCTCCTGACCCTGGGCAACGTTCCTCATTTGAGCGCCAGACTGCAGCTCTGGGCCTTCACTCTGGACCACGACACACTAGAGAGAGTAAGAGAGAAAAGTCACATTTCTTAAGAAAATCTGAGTAGTGCTTGCAGTGTAAACTGAAACTTTTACAGCAATTTCCTAGCAACTGTATACAAACCACCATAACAGCATTTAGTGGGCCTGAAAATGCAAACTTATGTACGTGCTTGGCAAGATGTAAAAAAGAATCATCTAAGATAAATAAATAAACTGATGGTGGGAGAATTGATCTGCTGTTTTCATGTCTGGTCATTTGTAATGTTTGTTTTTGTGCAACTTTTGTTCCATGCTATGCATATGTGTCTGTAAACAGGAAATCGCAGAGCCTCTCTTTCATCTAAAGCTTGCCATGGAGCAGCTAGCGGCCAATCAGACGTTCCGCTGCATACTTGCGACTGTGCTGGCCATCGGCAACTTTTTGAATGGCTGTAAGGTGAGAATGACTGTCGAAAGATGTGCGCAGCCACACTTGTCTCACATGTTGCATGATGGTGTGTGTGTGTCTGTTTTTATTTTTTTTATAGGCGAAGGGGTTTGAGTTGAGTTACCTGGGCAAGCTCTCTCAGGTGAAAGACACACACGGCCGGCAGCCACTCCTTCATCACGTATGCGTGTTATTGCTCCAGCTTTACCCACAATCCTCTGATCTGTACTCCGACATCACTGCTGTCACAAAAGCCAGCAAGGTATGAGGCTGTGTTGTGAACTAAGCATATTGTGCAGCATGCATTAAATATGAACTACTATTTAAAAAAGTATGAGAATTAATTTGCATTGAAAACGTTTCAAATAGCAGTTTGCTGCACACTCTTTGTACGTTTACTTCATCCAGTTACGTAGGGGAGCGCATGGCACAACCTAACACTTTTTGAATTTCTCAGTTTGTGTAAATCCAAGTGGGGTTCTGAGTATCATTTTTTATCCACATTAATTTCACACTTGTCTATTACAAATATGTTGCTTTGTTTCATAATTACAGTGTATACTTTTTTTTTTTTTATTCGTTATTTACCATTTAAAAGAATGGAAGTGGAATGCGACAACATGCCCTGCATGTGGGGTACATTGTAATGTGAAGGGCACATTGTAACATGACCATATGACAGCTTAAAATGTTATCTGATCTAATGAAAAAATAAATAAGACAAACTCAAACATTTTGTCAATAAAATAAAATTATTAACTGGTTAGTGTCTTCTGCTAGTTAGAAAAGTATTTAAAAAAAATTATCTAAAATGATAAATAACAGATTGGAGGTTAAAATAATAGCAGATTTGTCTCCTTTTAAATGTATACTAAAAACTGAGATGACAAATTTACTTCAGCCAGAAATGTACTTTTACTATGGTAAAATAAATGTTCAGCATATCTTCAAAAGATTTTTGAATTTTGGCACATTTTTCTCTATATACTGTTGACATGGTAACTAGTAAATGGGTTAAATTTGGTTATGCTCGCATGTGTGGAAATACTTTAACCCCACATTAGTTTGTTCCCTACGCTCTCCTATAAATATGTCATATGCCATTTTAATTCAGATGTAAAGATGCGTATCAGTGTAAATACATTTACTTTTGGCAGTTTAATAAAACAATGACCAAGATGTTAAAATCTGATATTACCTCAGGTTGCATACATAACATTTTGAAAAAAGTAGTAACAGCCCTGGTGATAAAAAAACAGCATATGCTGGTTAGGTATGTTTTGGTGCTGGTTTAAGCTGGTCCTTTGCTGGTTTATGCTGATCCTTGACCAGCAACATGACCAGCATAAACCAGCAAAGGACCAGCTTAAACCAGCAAAGGACCAATTTAAACCAGCATCAAAGCATACCTACCAGCATATGCTGTTTTTTTTCACCAGGGAGGGCCATACTGTAGTGTTTAGTGAGTCCGAAATTGCCCTGTTCATACATTAGCTTACCATTGGACTGTATGGAAATCTGCAAGTAACCAATGTTGAGTACCACAATATCAGCGATGTACAGTAAGTATCAAAAATGGTGACTGTTTAATCAAGGCGGAAGTTGCCGCAGAAAGCAGAGCAAATGAGTTGCGAAAACTGATGGAAGCGACTGTAGAAGACACTGACTAGATTTTAAAACTTAAGTTAACACAGCTCTTATTCCCATTTCTGTATGTTATCGAAACCACACACAATGCGAGAGACATAGGCCTTTTATCGGACCGCCATGTCTTCTGAACACAACGGCGATCAGCTAACGTGCAGTCCGATTCTTGAAAAATGACTCTTAAGAGCCGGGTTATTTTTAAATGAGTCGGTCAATTCACGGAACAGTTTCGAGCTCATGCTTGACTTCACAGTTTAAACCTTCACGCAGTGAATCGATCAGTTAGTCCACTGACTCGCTCACTCAACAGTCAACATCCTTGACCCAGGAATTTTACTTTGTATTTATCTCAAACTTGGCTGAGAGAACACACAAAGTGAACAGAAGAATCTAGACAAGAAGCTCAAATTTCATTACTTTATTATTTTCTGTTTAGTTTTGATGATTGTGTAATTCTAAATAATGGAAAGTACTAAATACATGAGGAGAAGAGTTTTGACTTAAAATAATCTTTTTGTAAGTTAATCCAGATGTTTGGAAAATATCCAGTTAACTTATATCCTGTTATTTGTTTTGAACATGTTTCCTTCTCTCGTCTTTATCCCTCTTTTCCCGTCGCTGATAAACATTCACACGCTGGCGTCTAGTGTGACTACACACAAGTGCAGCTGAATCTCTCGCAGCTTGAATCCCTTTGCAAAGCATCCTGGGATCAACTCCGACTACTTGAGAAGGATGGAAAGAAGAAGAAAGGTGGAGGAAGAAAAGAGGAGGGTGGAGAAGAGGCACTGCTCCACCAGCGGCTCACCCAGTTTCTGAAAGACTGTGAGGAGAGGTTGAAGGTGCTACGAGCCGTTCACCGCAGAGTCATCAACAGGTAAAACGAGTTAGTTACCACAAAATGCCAACACAGGCATCGTCATTGAAACTTTTGATCTGAACCACATGCAAATCGTTATTTTGCTCTCAGGTAGCTTTATCTGTTTGTAACCTTTTGACAAAAATATATAGCCTAGATATAATATCCAAAAAACATAAAATCTAAAACATAAATTCATGAGGTATGCTTAAGTGTTATTTAGATTTTTTATATCCAGATTTTAAATCTAATTTAAAGCATTTAATAAATTTAGATCAATACATGTTTAAGGTCATGGAACATTCAATCCACTTTTTCAAAACTCTTGATTGGTATAGTTGATTAATTTATTTAATATCATTTCATCTGACCATGCTGGCAGTTACCAATGAATGTAATACTTAGTGTTTCAATCTACAAAATGTCAAATAATGCCCATTTTTCGTTTTTCCTTCTACTCAGATTCCACTCATTCCTGCTCTTCCTCGGTTACTCGCGTACCATGGTGAGAGAAACGAGTGCAGAGATGTTTTGTAAGATTGTCAGTGACTTCGCTCTGGAGTACAGAGCCACTCGCAATGCTATCCTTCAACAGAACGAGAGACAGGAGAAAGAGAGGGAGAAGCAGAGTCAAAACACACCTAAACTCAAAACCAGATTCCTGCAAAGCCTATCTCATGTAAGTTAATGGCACTTTTTACAAATAAGGGCCTCTAATATATATATATATATATATATATATAGCTAATTTCATCCAAGGTTCATTTTATGCAAGAAAAAAGGAATCCAAGGGAATCTTTCTTTTAAAAAAGTGGGAAGTTACATAATGAATTAAGACTTTCTTTCACTGTAGGAGAATCAGGAGCAGGTGAAACTTGAAGAGGTTTTGAAGACTCCTGAATCATCATCATCATCATCTTTCCACTTTGACTTCACTCTTCCACGACAACGCAGCAAGACGAGTGACAAGAAAGGTAGACTATTATAAATGTTGCCACATCCTTTAGTTGCATTCAAATCAAAATGGAAGATATTTACAAATACTAAGAATTGTTTCGTTGCAGGTTGTCACTCCCGAAAGCTGAAGTGGTGAACTACAATCTTTATTCCTCTACAAGTGTAGCTCGTTGACATCTTAAGCTTGTCAACTACATTTTTGATTATGGAAGAAAACTTGAAGTAGCATTTTTTTTTTTTTTGGCAATTTTTTTTAAATTGTTGGCAAGCTAGCAATTTGTCACATGGGAAGTTGTCATCAATCTCGGTAACTGTAAGGTTTGGAGTCAAAAGCAGTGATTTCGCATTTTGAATTGATGCTTTTCATAAATTGTTTTGTGTTTCGTGATTGTTTTTATGTTTAAAGATTGCTGACAAACCCATTGTGTTTCCATTGTGACTACTTACCCCATATATTGTGACATCATCGCCTGACTTGCCTTTGCTTACTTTGTTTATATGTTTTACATTACATTTACGGTACAGTGGTATAAACTAATAAACTCTTTTTAGCATTCTGCTTGCCGTAATTTCCTGTAATGATTCAGAATTTCCAATAAATTCAGTTCATCAATGGTATTGTGACTAGCAATGATGTTTTAATGGCTTTGTGTTAAAAGTAACCGTTTATTAACTTTCTTAGTTAAGTTTATGTATTAAATGTTTTGTGCAGTGGTTTACAGAAACTATTCAATATCAAAATACCGTAGCACACCAGTTATTGTTCATTATATAAAACTGTTAAAAGTGAATATATTATTTCCTACAGTGTTTTCGGAACTTTTCTACAATTATTTTTTTTTATCTTTAATGACATGGCAATTTACCACATTTTGATGTAGTAAGAATAACTATTTCGTTAAAAGAAGGAGTTTCTATAATCAACCGTTTCGTAAAGAACGTTGTTGAGGCCTGTTAAATGCATACACTGGATGAAAAGCTTTTGTAAAGCGATTAGCACCCTGAGGAATTTAAGGAGATGCTAACCAAATCCTGCATTCACCAATCAAACGGGGCCTTTGTTTAAAAAGAAAGGCGTACAAAAGAATGACGTGTAAATCCACCAATCAGTGTCGTGTTATTCTCCAGCGCGTTGAAATGTAGCCAATGGGATTTGAGGATACATATAGTGGGGCGGGGCTTGTTTCCAGTGCGTATTTGCGCGACGCCATTTCATGCATTCGTCTGTTGGTCGGTGTCTACTGAACGAGCTGGTACGGACTGTATCCACAAAACAGTACAGCACCGAATTTTAATCATTTTTAGTCTTAAACTCCCGGTGAGTATTTTGATTCGAGAGATTTTTTGTCACTTTTTTTATTTTTGACTGACTTTGAACTATCTTTGGAGAATTTTTTGTGTTTTTTTTTATTTTTAATGCATTTTTCTGGTCATTTTCTGCTTGGCTTTGGTGGCGTACATTTTGTGATGCCGTGGTAGAGCAGTAAAAAACATATATGCTTTGAGAGGACCGCACGATTTTTATTTTATTTTTCAAAGTAGGAGTTATTTTTCACCCCATTTTTGCAGGACTACTGCTAGAGCAGATGGTTTGTTTTATTTTTTTTTTTTTTTTTTATTTTTTTAAGTTAATGTGGAGGAAATGTCTCATATGGACCGGTGGTTGTGTTTTCAAGATGGGGTCGTTTTTCCCTCCATGTCCAGGATTCAGAATATAAAAGCGTTTTACGTCCATTTTTAACATGACAGACTGTTTTTCCCTACACGAGTAGACTATTTTTATTCGGCTGTAGACATTTGGACTGAGCTTGTCTTTTTTAATACGATTATTTGGGCGTTATTTTTGCTCTTATTTTTTTAAGGGTCGTTGCGTTCCAGTCGGAATTGTGTCGATTGATTTTTCAGGCGACGTTTTTGCGGGTTTCGAGTTATGCCTCGGCACTTTTAATGGACTGAGAAAACACGTTTTCTGTCTGATGCAATAACTTATATCTGTGCATGGACCATTTAACACTTTTTACATTTGCACCCCAGGTCTGTGCAAAATCATGTAAACGGTCAATCTTTCCATTAAAAGTACATCAAGAATGTTGAATTGAGCTGGTTGCATTAATATTAAATGAATGTTTGAAGAAGGCCCAGTGGGCCAAAGACAATATCACTGCCTTCGCTGAAGTGCTCAACTGCCCCCATGTAGTATGTGTTCAAAATACCATCTTATTTGTATGTGATCCAAAAGTTCAACTCTTAAAGCTATTCTGATTGTCTTGTGGAATGTCTTGAAGAAATGAAAATTATATTTATGCCCCCTCCCCCCAAACACTGACTGATTCATATAAGCCCTGAACAGTATTTTCAATGCAGTTTCACATTAGAAAGGTTTAATTTTGCTGTTTTCTGTGGTTGATATAGAATACATAAGTGTTTCTTATTTTGTTTTCAGTAAATGTGTATCGCATGTGAATATGTGAAATGCACCAAATCATGTTCCCCCTCACACTTCCCCAATAGGCACACATCAGGATCATATTTCAACTAAAATCTATTAAGACCAGTTTTGTTTTTAACGGTAATGTATGTGTAGATCATGGGTTCCCAAACATAATCACATGCCAAGATACTGGTTATGAATAACTAACCTATCCACCTTTTTTAATGTTTTATGAGTAGTCTTACAATTTCTTTACCAAAAAAGCAAACATTTGACTATATGATATAAGGAGGATTGTGTGTTTCTCTCATTACTTCTACACCACAAGTAAGTGTTGCAATTTGAATGTACGATGATTCCCATTTTAACCTGCAAAACACAGCATCACTACGGCTATAGTGTGAACGGAGTTGTTTAATGAGATGGTCCAATGTGAAGTGATCCAATTTTGTCGCATTGCAAAATATGCGGCCCACGTTTTGGGAAACCCTGGTCTAGACTAAACACCACATGCTGATGCTGCTACTTTTGTATACAACACACATTTTGCTCTTTAAAGTCATGCAGGTCACACTTCTATTCTCATGTCTACATTTTACACCAAATTTGTCATCAGAAATATTTGTCCTATCATGAAGATTTCAGGTCTGTCAACCTTAACGCACTCAGTTGTAAAAAACATTTTCCCTGCTTTAGTGAGCTAAAAGATGTTCATTTCTGATTTTATTCATTTTGCTTTTTTTGTAGTTTTTGAGGCAGCTTTTTTGACCCACGTCAATCCGTAAGTTGGTTTTTCTTTTATTCTCCACTTCCGCACCAATCTTCCTGAAAAGTGTTTTATGCAGACTAGACTCCCGTTTGCTTTTTGTAGCCTTCAGTTACTTCCATCACCTTTAAAACTGCCGTAGAGTAACGAATACATTTTTAAAGAGTTTGTAGACTTTTTCTTTAGTGCATTTAGAAACGTTCATAGTCTGAATCAGCTTAAGAAAACAGGACAGCAGAACACTAAACCACAGGTTTCAGAGGCTTTTAACGTTCAAAGACGTGCTGCATTTTGCTAAATCACTCCTGCAGAGAATCCCAAACTTTGATCATAAGGTCTAGCCTTTTTTTTGGATTAATGGTGGTGTAATATACAGGACAATTATAATTTCATGTCTGTTAGTTTATTACATGCCATTTAAATGCACTTTACCTGTACAAACGGATACTAGATGAGTCCAAAGATGAGTCTTCATCTAGCCGTGATAGATTGTTGTAGACAATCTCAAGGACAAACATCTAATTTTCACATTTAAAACGTATTGATTTCCCATGAACTATAATTCACATTATTCTAACATACCCATATTTGCACCATTGAATCTTCAGTTGGCAAGGGTGTAAACAATGATAACTAACATAATTTGGTCTTGACCTTATAAATTAATGCTGCACAATTGAAATATTGAGATAATGAAATAGGCTTGACTAATCCTTAAATTGCTCAAGCAAAGGTAGCTGTTATTGTGTGAATGATTACCAATTATATAAACGTAAAGGACCTGATTTTCCTTAATTTTTCTGTTTATTGTTCTGCTATCTATCATGGTGCCAGAGGAGATTTGGAGATTTTAATTTACATAGACATCTGACTTGCTCTGTAATTGGCCTGTAGTGAGGGTTTCACCTGCTTTCATCCCCATAAAGCTGAAATTTCCTTTAGACACACTGATATTCATCTTTTTGTTCAGCTTTAATGCTGACTTAATGGTGCATCTTAAGCTGTGCCAAGGGCGTCTTTTAATAGTCCTTTTTTTTTTTTTTTTATCTCTTGGCGGTGGTGTGAGATTTTTATTTATTTATTTATTTTTTTCCATTAGGATTTGATTGCGTCACATGACTGGGAAACGTCACTATTTGACACATTTGGAGATTTTTCCTTTCAAGGGTTTTAGTTAGGGATTATGAGACATTGAGCGGGTTATATGATGTTATGGTGACATGGCTGTTCTGTTTCACTTGGGCTATCTGTCTGGATTTCATTTTCTTTGCCTCAAGTTGTATGTACCAACCACCGGGTGGCAGCATCCGAACACTAGACTGCTTGTTTGACCTTGGGGAAGTGTTAAGATTGGTGTGATGTCCGTGAAAGTGCGGTGGGTTACATCACCCACCCACGCAGTACGACCTTCACCCACAATGCACTGCTGAGCAGCAGCTCAACGGTGTCCAATAACAACCCTCTTCTCTCCAACAGAATCAGGCAGACAGACGACTCGACCTGAATTACAGACAGAATGGAGTGAGTTCTGACTATTCAACCCCCAACATCCCCCTCAGCACACTTAAATATCTCAATGTGCACGTTGTGTGGCGGTCATGTAGCCGCAGGTCCCAAACGCGTCCAAAATACTGCCAAAACACTGCCCAGTCCAGCTCAAACATACCAGTTTACCCCTCAAATGTGTAGTAAGCACAGAAAACAATCCTCACACACCGAACCACATACATTTTCCTCAGTAAATCCACTGTTAACCCACCCATTTTACTCTGTCAAACCCATAAATAAAGGAAAGTGACACTATAGCGCCTCTATATTTAAGCTTGAATGCTGCAGGAGATTTGTTTCACTTTTGCATTTTAGTTTGCATGTGTGATATCTTAGGAGGCCATACATTATCACATTAACGGCCCAGCACTGGTTCATGCAGATGCGAACGCCGTCCCCTGCAGCACATTTGACTGACAAACTGCATAAAACTACAACATACACGCCCATCTATGCACATTATAGCACAGGAAAGTTTCATATAGGACTGCTGTGGCTCTGACTTTAAACAAAATAGCTGATTTAAAATTAAACATGTTTATTTTGATTGTTACAAACTGTATATCTTAACGTTCGTTCTTCACTTAAATGTCTTGTTCTCTGGTAATATTCATCATAGTGGAATTGAAAATGTTTAAATATTGATCCGGGCTGTAATCTTCATGTGGTTCTATTTTAAACTGCAAGAAAGTCAACATGAAACCAAAATTGGCCATATTTACGTTATAAGTGATTCAGCGGTAAATGTTATTATGAAAGCTAATAGGGTTTCATGTTGACTTGAGATTTCCAGAATGAGTCCTGTCTCACTAGCCATGTTTCCATCCATGGGTATTTATGCTAATTGAGATATCACATAAAAGTTGCACGCACATTTAAAAAAAAAAAAAAAATCCATATGCACTCAATTGAGGAGGATCTTTTTTTTTTTTGTTTAATCCAATTAAAAGCTGTGCACAAGAACTCCAACAGAAATGCATTTAACAAACAATTCTTTGATTCACATTAAAAATGGATCATCGAATTGGACAACTGGACTAACCAGAGGACCAATCAAAACTAAATGTTGTTTTAGCCATTCTGAAATGGCTGCACAAAGTCTGCAGTCAAAATAATTTGGTGTATTTACCTTCTAAAACTGTCTAAACGATTGCATTCCCACACATCAGGCCGAGATTACACGGCAGCAATTGTTATTGAGTTTCGTCTGCGGCATTTGCAGCAACATCCATTTTTATGGATATATTGCACCAATTTCCCAGAAAGTGATGGTTTTACTGCCTTGAACACACGGAATGGAAACGGTGCTTTATTTGCAAACGATTAATGCGATGATCAATTTTAAGTTAACTTGACAACTTTGGATGGAAACCATAGCTACTGAGGCTAGTAATGCGTTTACTGACCTGCTAATTTCTCATTTGTCCTTCCTGTCTCTGTCAATCTTCTGCATCCCCTCTATTCCTCTCTTTTTGCCCAGTCATTCCCCCACAACCAGCAGCCTGATGGCCAGCAACGTCACCAACAAGACGGATCCACGTTCCCTGAACTCCCGCGTCTTCATCGGGAACCTCAACACC
Source organism: Labeo rohita (assembly GCF_022985175.1). Classification (NCBI taxonomy): domain Eukaryota; kingdom Metazoa; phylum Chordata; class Actinopteri; order Cypriniformes; family Cyprinidae; genus Labeo; species Labeo rohita. The sequence continues at coordinate 58,452,287 of NC_066875.1, forward strand.
ATGTTGGTGACCAAGGCTGACGTGGAGGCCATCTTCAGTAAGTACGGGAAGATCGTGGGCTGCTCCGTGCACAAAGGCTTCGCCTTTGTCCAGTACGCTAACGAGAGGAACGCCAGAGCGGCGGTCGCCGGTGAGGATGGGAGGATGATCGTGGGACAGGTGCTAGGTAAGTAGAGTAGCATCCCACTGTGGAGAGCTTATTGATGCAGGTCATTGTAGATGTCAGGTTCATTTCTTATCTTTTGTTATGTGAGGATATTAGTAGTCTTATTTAAGTTAATCCAAAGTCATTGTACTTGGTGGCCATATTTGGAACATTTTCAGGCATGAATGATCTACTTAAATTGGGAAAAACTGAAATCTCAAAAATGACTAAATCTGACATGAACTTTCTCATAAATGTTGTCTTATCCTCAAATTAAGTTAGAAAAGCGTATATTTCAAATTGGTCCAGCTGTGATGCAGCTGCAGTGATGTAATGACTTAACCAAAGGGTGATTGGCTGTTTAATTTAGAAGGCGGGAGTTATTCTGTCATGTTTCGCATTCCACTTTCTTCCGTTCATGGTAATAAGAGTGAACCACTTTGTTATACAGTCTTTGGTTATCTCATAAAACCTGTCAGAAATGTGTTCACCAAAAATCTAAAGAATAAGTAATTATTTTTGCTTAAAATAAGTGTTTTATACATAAATTCTCATTAGTGCAATGTCATGGAAAACACATTTATGTTAGGTAAAAAAACATTATAGTCACAATGCAAAAACAATCTTAATCTTAAATGTCAGTAAATTTCAATTTATTTATATTATTTTATTTATTTTAATCATTTGGGGTGAAATGTAATCTTGATATGTTGTTGCAATATTTAGCCTGATGTGGATAGTGGAGAGGGGACAGGAAAAAAGGAGGGAAAATGTGATCAGGAAATTTCTGCATGATTTCTCTAATTTGGTGTGGCCTTAACTCAGTCGCAGCTGAAAAAAAATCCAGAATTTTCAATATTGCGTTGCTGTTTTTGTGGCCTACACTCATACATTTGGCCATTTCAATGCTTGGGTGATCCTTTTTTTTTTTTTTTTCTAAGAAATGTTTAAGGATTAAGATGCCTTAAGATACCTGCTTATGCATGAGCTTTTGTTTTTCCATTTTATTCATTTAGCAGATGCTTTTATACAAAGTGACTCGTCTCGTAACCACTAGGCCACATATTGATTTATTTTTATTTTTATTATTATTATTATTTTTTTTAATGTCTGTGTTCAATCTTTCTGCTTTTTCAGATATTAATCTGGCCGGTGAGCCAAAACCGCATCGATCAAAGACTATCAAACGCTCTGCTGGAGATATGTACAGGTTTGCATTTCATATTTTTGTTCTAGCTTTTTATATACGTGTATTTTTTATTTATTTATTTATTTTTTAACCACTGTTAATTCTTTAATTGCTTTCTCCTCCAACAGTTCTTCATTTGATCTGGACTATGACTTTCAGAGAGATTACTACGACAGGTGAGCTCTCCTTACATAGTCTCTCATCAAATGCTTTGTAAAGAGGTCTTTTTGATAATATTATTCATGAAGGGCTTTTAATGTCTGTCTGAACTGGGATTGCATGATTTCTGGAACGTGTGTTAATCTGAGCGTGTGTTTTCAGGATGTACTCGTACCCGTCGCGTGTTCCCCCTCCTCCCCCTCCTCTCTCGCGGGCGGTGATTCCCTCCAAGCGGGCACGTGTGAGTGTGAGCGGCGGGCGGCGGCGGCAGCCGTAGGACCAAGAGCAGCTTCTCCTCCAAGAGCAGCCAGCGCACGTCCCGTACCAGTGAGGCACACTTTTTGTTGTTTTGTGTAATATTTCATTTCCTATATTTGCTACAAAAAAAAATACATTTCAAATAATATATGAGCCATTCTACAGAGTAATAATAATTTATTTAGAAGAGTTATATTGACTTAAGACTTTGCTTACATCTAGATTATAAAATAGCAAAAACAATATATTTACAAAGAATTTTTTTTTTTCAGAGGTAAATCCATAATTAAACTGTTAACAATATTTCAAGTGTAATTTTTGAGATTTGCTGTATTTTGAGTCCAATTTTTACTTTGTAAAAGGCAAAAGGCTGATCATACTAATTTCAAACTTAAGGATTCATTAGTTTGAAAACTATTATAACATCTTAGTTAATAATTTAGATTGTGTTCCCTTTTGTCACTACTGAAACAATGATGACGTTTCAGTAGTAACTGTTTGGGTAGTGACAATTCTATGGGATAACATCCAAAAAACAAAGATGTCACCACCGAAACTCCACCAAATGTTTCGGCAACAGTGTTGGGGAAAGTTACTTTTAAAAGTAATATTGAGTTAATCCCTAAAAAAGTAACTAACTACGTTACTTAGTTACTTTTTTTATGGAAAGCAATGTGTTACTTTACTTTTGCGTTACTTTAATATAAGAAAGTTCTATTTGAAATGTAGAAGCCTTTTCACACCAAAAGCCTCAGGCTTCGAGAAAAGTAAATTTGCGTCTGTACAGTAGAATGAACTCCTCAGCAATAAAAAAAGGAAAACAAATGTTAGATTATATTGAGTAATTTTTGCTTATTAGTATGGTTGAATTGGTTCATCAAAGGTCGGCAGCAAAGACACTGGTTAATAAAATGGGATTAAAAGCATAAAGGATATTTGTATTATTTAACATATTTAATTATTGCAGGTTTGCATCATATTCTGAGTTGAATTTCACAGTTTTTAATCATTTTTTAATAAATAAATGGGGGGAAAAGTAACTGGCGTTACTTTTTTAAAAAAAGTAACTCAGATATTTTCTTGTCAATTAAAAAGTAATGCGTTACTTTACTAGTTACTTGGAAAAAGTAATAATATTACATAACTCGCGTTACTTGTAATGCTTTACCCCCAACACTGTTCGGCAATGACCATTTTAGATGCTTTTGAACCTCGTTCGAAGATGCTAATCGGCACATGGTTAGCTAGCACAGTTCTGAACAGTATTATACATATAAAAACTACATTTTATGGAAGAACTCCCAAAACATTGTGCAGAAAAAAGCGTTCGGTAGTGACATTCCTTAAAGTTACACACACATTTTTCAGACTTTTGAACACATTTAACTCAAAATGATGAGACCCATCTACTCACAACGTGTAGCTATGAGAGAGGGGAACACGGGAGTATTTCCTGATCATAAATTTATGGGTTTAGTTAAAATCAGTCTCGGCCAATAGACTAAAACGTACTGTTTCAGTAGTGACATGGAAACTTTTTTAGCATAGTTTCATAATTTACAAATAAAATGTAATATTGCTTTTATTATTATTATTATTATTATTATTATTATTATTTTTATTTTTATTTTTATTTTTTTCTTTTGAGCTTCACTTTTTAAAAGACTCCGAAAGATACTTTTAAAAACTACAACGAAAAAAAAAAAAATACAAAAATTATTTCAATATCAGTTTGAAATTTAAGGGTTAGGGTTTGGGACATCCACCTCCCAATTCAAATTACCCAATAAATGATGATTTTATTTATATATATATATATATATATATATATATATATATATATATGTATATGTGTGACCCCAGACCACAAAATCAGTCATAAGGGTCAGTTTTTCAAAACTGAGATTAATACACCATTTGAAAGCTGTAAAAATAAGATGCATTCCTAAATTCCATTGATGTATGTTTTGTTAGAATAGGACAATATTTGGCTGAGATACAACTACTTGAAAATCTGGAATCTGAGGGTGCAAAAAATCTAAATATTGAGAAAATCACCTTTAAAGTTGTCCGAATGAAGTTCTTAGCAATGCATATTACTAATCAAAAATTAAGTTTTTATATATTTAAAGTAGGACATTTACAAAATATCTTCATGGAACATGATCTTTACTTAATTTCTTTTTTGTTTGATTTCTTTTCTGATGATTTTTGGCATTCAGGGTCACATATATTAAGCTAATAAGAATCTAAGAGTTGAATACTTAAATGCTTTTTAATGGTTTTTTTTTTGGATGTGGGACAGCAGTTTGCACCAGTTCTGTAGAATGGCCCATATAAGTATGATTTTCTAATGTATACATAACATCACTCAAATGTTTTTCAAAAGAAAGTAGTAATGAAGCTCATCAAAGCTGGATTTGATTAAAATCACAGTAAAATCAGAAAAACTGGAGCGTATTAGAATAATTTCTGAAGGATCATGTGACACTGAAGACTGGAGTAATGATTATGAAAATTCAGATTTGATCACAGCACATTTCACAATATATTCACAAAGAAAACCGCTATTTTAAATGAGTATATTAAATTTCACTGTACTTTTTATCCAATAAATGCAGCTTTGGTGAGCAGAAGGCACTTTTTAGATACCAGCAAGCTTTTGAACAGTAGTGTAAATCTGGGCGACTCTGTGTCTCAGATGTTTAATAACCACCATTCATATCCCTGTGTGTGTTCAGTGAGAGTTGATGATCTACAAACCATTAAGAAGGAACTGACTCAGATTAAACACAAAGTGGACTATCTGCTGGAGAGCCTGGAGCGCATGGAGAGAGACCACAGCAAGAAATCAGGTACATGGCACACAGGCCGTAAAACGACTGACTGAAACCAGTAAAACTGGTTTTGACTCTCTGCTCATGTTTCTGCACAGAGGTGAAGAGCGCTAAACCAGATGAAGTCTCACCACAGCACTCCAGCGGCAAGAAAGAGCGCGATAGCACGGAAATGAACGACTATGAGGATGAGGGAGACCTGCTGGAGGAAGAGGAGGTGAGTGAAAGACAAACAGCTGCATCAGAAATGGCGTATCGACTCGCTTGTACTCACCCATCGCTTTTGGTTTGCGCAGATCAAAAGTCGAGGAAGGGAGGATGATGAGGAGGAAGAAGAGGGTGAGCAGGAGGAAGGAGAGGATGATGGAGACAGCGCCAACGGAGACCATTCTTAAACGCGACACACACGGACACACATGCATGCTCACCGTGAGATATAGAGTAGATCCTCTGACCTTTAACGCACACTTAGTTTTATTTTATAAGTCCAAAACAGTAAGACTCGTGGATCATGAAAATGACACTTTTAAGATGATCAATCGCATGAACCCTCGACTACAGCCACCATACTCTGAGATCTATTACTTCTTATCAAAATCTGCATTAAAAACAGTTGAGTGGGGGAGTTTTTTTTATTTTGGATCGAGAAAATGCTTTTGATTGCACTGAAATCATCTTCACTGCTGTGACATTTAACAAGTTTGCAGTGCATTTACCATGTCAAGTTGTTTTAAGACTGGCAACCCAATAGCTTGAATGTGTTTGCATTAGATTTGAAGGAGGAACCCCTTAGAAGTGCTATGATTGGATTTTACCAAAACGATCCGTTATGCAAAGATGCACAAAAAAATACTAGCTAGTTTCATAGCTTACCATCCTCTAAAAGACAAGCTCAGTATTTGTCAATATTCAATATCCTAAGTGACTAAAGTGGGTCTGTTGGGTGGGATGGTGGTTTAATGATTGACACATTGATGAGCCAATCAGAATGCATCGTATTTGGAGATTAGAACTCTTGAAGATACACTACCGTGCAATTAGTACATTTAACCCTGTTAATTGGTTTGCACCAACCATATGCTGCCAGTACAAACCATTTGGATTGTCAAACCTAGAACACAATTGATTTCCTACTTCAGGCACATTCAGGTCCTTCTCATCTGGTGTTTTTAAAGACTCGAGTTACGGTGGTGATAATGGTGGCTGGAGTTCGGGAACGTTCTGCTGTATTCTTAAGGTCATTCACTCTTTAAACCGGCCTCAATGCGCTCAAATACCTGTGAATGTCTGTCTTCACCAATGCTTTTCATGATTCTTGTGGTTGTGAGACCCTTCTGTGCAGATTTCCAATCTTAAATGCACTGTTGGTCATCGTCGTCGTCTTCCCCAACACGTACTAGAGAATTAGATTAGTTTGGCGCAGAACAGTCTCAAATAGCTCTCCAGTTGGGTCCCAAAGCTCTTGACGGACTTTAGTCTCCAAACCCTGAACTTATTCACTCGTCTGTGTGTTGGTTCAGGCACAGAAATGTTCCTCTAGCACTCTTTTTGGGAATAGATGTAGTTACTCGTCCTGACCAGTGGGCGGCACTGTGGCCCCGTTCTGTTATTTAACCTCTCAGAAATACTGTTTAAATGAAGTGAACTGTTTTATATTCCATATGGGGTCACAGAATGTGTGAGAATAAGTTCAGATTGTACAGTCAACGTCATTTTACCCGTCGGTTTGTATTTGTGTACAGTGACACTAAGGTGAGTTTGCTTCTGATAGATGCAAGATGTGTTTGTTGCAGTTTTGTTTTCATTTGTTCTGTTTGTCTTTTGTTTGGTCTGTGTAATAAGTTTCAATAAAACTACAAATGTTCATGACATGTTGGTTCTTACTGTAAGACTTCAGCTAAATGTTGCATCAGTTTTTTCCAATAATAACTTTTATTTTCCCCAACATGTAGAAGTGACAAAATGCAACGTTTTTTTTGCATTTAATTGTGCTTGCAGCCTTACAAGTTGAGAGAGTCCCATCAAATGCCTTTCTGAAATATCTTAATTCATTTTAGCAAAACTATTTGCTTCATTTCAATGAACTAATTAAAAGAAACACATTAATTTGAGTCATTCAACAGTGTTCCCTGCGGTCGCTGCACTTCATGTAATCGGTTTCTGAATGTTGATTGTATTACTGCTATTCATCTGTGATTTCTTTAGGGCTTTTTAATGTTGTATGCAATATATTTGGTGTAAATTTGCGTTGCTGTGTTCCAAAATGAAATCTCATTGTTTAAGGCCTGTAGCAAACTTGCAGTTTAAGTGTTTTCTTAAGCTTCTCCAACAATGAGACTGAATTTTCTTCCAATTTCTTTAGAACCCTGTGAATGATGTTGCATACTCTTGAATGTTTGTTTAGGATGTGAGCTGTATAATGGGGTTAAAACTAGGTTTAGACAAACAGGTCCAAACGAGTCTTTTTTTTTTATGAGACAGTTTTCCTGGTCTTTCACATTCATTTCTGCATTCATCTCTCGATCTGTCTGTCGCTACAAAATTAGAGGACCTGTTAAAACACAACCCGAACTGCTCAAAACACTTTTAGGCCTCAGGATGTCTATGAACCTGTCAACTCAAAATGTTACTGGCAGTACCACGGTATGAGATGAAAGATTACCATGGTATTCACACAATGTGCTGAGGTTTTCAGCGAAAGCCTTAGAGGTCGAACATTGGTTGTATATGTTGGGTTTCTTATTCTCGGTTTCATTTTACTTGATGTTAATTTTGTGGTCAGTCCTTCAAACCCTTTAGAGATGCCAACTGTTCAAAGTTTGTTATGGTAATGGTTGACAATTTTACACTGTTTTACGCTATTCTCGAACAATTTATAGACTCTTTTTACTAAAACTTGTATAAGTGAGTCAAGTCTTCAGGTTTTCAGGCTAAAAATCTAATTAGTCAGTTATATTTTTATTGATTTTTGTTTCAGAATATTTTACATTTTGTGTTTGGTTGAGCACCCAGATAGCACACGTACATCTGCAAGATGCATCTGCTGTGTACAAACATCTGGCAGACGTCTGTAAGATGTCAGTTTTATATAATTCTAAATCATAAACATCTTAAACACATCTAATAGACGGATATTTGACATCTGATAGGAAACGTCCTATAGGTGTATTACAGATGAGCAGACAATCTAAAAAATACATCTTGCAGATGTGAATGTAGATGTCTAATAGACGTCTCTGACATGTGCCTGTGCTATCAGGGCAGTTGTGTAAAAAAATTGTAAAATTAGTCTGAGAAACGAGAAAAATGTGAGGACACCAAACAGTAAAGGCTGTATCGTAACAGCACTGTAATGTACTGATATGGAACTTTGTAACTGTCAGTTCCACCATGTCTTTGGGGGTTGTGCCAAATATTAAGTGAATACAAATATATAACGTGTGTAACTTGGGCTGGATGATAAAATTATCAGAATTGTGATTTAAGTCAATAACGATAAGCTAGGCCCTAAACTGAAAGATATCTTAACGTGGAGTTTAATTGCGAACAAAAAAAAGTTTTATTTACATTTATTCTCAAGATCTAACAAACATGGAAAGTATTTCTTAATATTTTCTTACTATTGGGAGATGAGAGGGTCTATATTACTTACTATTGGAGAAAGCCTAGTGGTCAACTTGGATCACGTGTGCCTTGATAACAATCACATTACAGCCTTGACGTCACTGAATTTCAGTTCAAAGTTGTGCGACACTCAATCACCATTTACGGATACCATAGGAATGAAAGGGAAGTGCCGTAAGCTAAATCCCACTTTTGGCAAGAAGTCAGTGATTTCTCTTGTAAAATGGCCTTTTTTTTTTTTTTTTGGTGTAAACTCTTAAAATAGTGTTGTTTAGTGTGATAGGTGGTTGATTAATGTGATAAGTTGTTTTCGCTAAAAAGCTGTTTGTTTAGCACAGTGGAGCCTCTCCTCCATTGACATTCATTCAAAGAATACGGCCTCTGGTCTCCTTTCCCAAACTGGAAGCGTTAGCTTTAGCCGTTACGCTTTTTTGGCTAAAGGTTGCAGGCTTGCCTTCTATTGGCTTTGGTATTCCTTTACCTATAGACCAATGAGTAGTAAACATCATAGTTACGTCACTTGCAGCTGGTGTCAGAAAAACACTGGTAACAAGAGGAGATGGGTAAAATCCATGAAATAAGACAGAAAAAAAAAGTTTGTACCTTTTAATGGCAGAATCGGAATGCAAATAATTTCTATACAATACTGTCATCAAAGACGCAATTTTATAGTTAAACGCTGATGTTTAAATGGACAGACAATGGATGAAAACTACCATGATTACTCTACTTTTAAAGCTTACATTTGATTTAATCAACATGTCTACATAATATTCACATATGCTGTTGGAATTGTATTCACCCTACAGTTACAGCATGACGTTATATTTAAACCTATTACTATTAACAGTTTACATAACATTTATTTGTTTTATCTCACAATTCTGACTTTTTCTCACAAAATCAAGTTTATCCTTTTTCCTCCTATTTCGGACTTTATAACTCAATTGAACTCGAAACGTGAGAATAAAGTCAGAAATATAAACTCAGATTTACTTTTTTTTTTTTTTATTTAAATCTTTTATTCCATGTCTCCATGGACTGCTACTAGAAAGCCATAATACTTCAGCCAGATAAGCTCCGCCCATAAAAAATGTGTGCAACGGGGTTTGAGATACCTTTTCTCTTGTTTGGTGGGTGTGTCAAAAAGGTCTGCCCAATCAGAAGTAACGTATATAAACCACGCGGTATTAAAGAGACAGTTCGTACAATGGGTCCAAGTAAAGTCAAATGTGTCCGCTGCAGCTCGATTGGGATGTTCTCTTTTATTCTGGACGGTAAGGGCAGTGACTGTAACATCAAGCGTATTTTGCAGTATTAAACACGTATTTTTACAGATTTCATCAGGCTTAGAAAATTCTTCAAAAAGAACACAAGGAATGGCCTTCTTAGCTGCCGTAGTTGCAACTTTTGTGTCATCAGAACAGGCTGTTCAACGCACCACCATTTCCATTTAAAAACATTTTGTCGGGTCTGAACGCAGCCCGGGTCTCCTTTCCCAAACCGGAAGTGTTAGCTTTAGCCATTGTGGTTTTTTTTGGCTAAAGGTTGCAGACTTATCTTCTATTGGCTTTGGTATTTACTTCCCCATTAACGGCAAATTAGTATCGCAATAAATGTTAATATCATATGCTATGGGTAAAAATATCTTTAAAATTTTGGCTTCTGTTCTATTTGATTAGTTGTTTTATCTCCTTGTTTTACTTAAATTTTTTTTAATTTCATCTAATAAGCTTTGTTATCTGACAGAATGAGAACAGAATGACATTGATGGCGGGTCACTGAAGCGAATTTGCATTTGCATATTATTTTATGTCCTTCGGTCTACCTGTTTCGACTGCAGCGAAACTGAGCAACGTGAAACAGACTCCTATGAAATGAACTCTCAGTTCAATTTAATTAAATGGGGATTATTTCAAACGAATGAAATGACTCTGTGTCGTTCTTCTGGCGCTTTGGAAGCGGCTGGATGCAGGAACAATCAAACGAATTGAATTGGTGACACACATCTGCTCGATTTCAGATACAGCGAGTGAACGAGGACCAATGAAATGAAGATGAAGAGAACAATTACTGCGTGAAACATGCCACAGATGGCAGAACGGCACGCCAGCCGGACACGAATATTCATTAATGAAGCGTTCTGTGTGTGTGTGTGTGTGTATGTCTGACAGCAATGCACATCTGACGCCTCACTGCTCACAATCATTCCAGGGCAGTGAACACACTCACCCTCTCATGCGTTCACCCGATCTGTCATCTCTCTCTCTCCGCGCCCTCTCCTTCTTCATGTCTCTTTTCTCCATCCTTTATTCTGTCTCTGTCGGTTTCGTTTTATTATCCTGTCTCTTTTACTTTAACATCCATCACTTCATTTTCTTTTCTTTTCCATCTATCAATCTAAAATAAGTGAAAACAAACACTCTTCACCGTACAGCGATCACACACTTACACTACTAACGCAAATAACGCACCTGCACAATCACTGGCTTAACCAAAGGTCAGACACACAACCACACACTTCTCCAAACAGAAAGTTACACAACTTTCTGCAATCACACTCAATCTTGACTGTTTGCCGAAGTGCAGGTCTCACGGTTAGGCAAACACAAGTCCATGCAAACACACACACACACACACAGTAGTACATGCGTGATGTGACATGCATTTCATGCAGACTCTTCACACTGACAGGCAAACAGACATAATGTACTCACCAAACCAGAAACGCAACAAGAACAGCCGCCAGACACCCTGGTGAAAAATGCACAAGCACTGATGCAACATGGGAGATCCTTCAGGATGTTTGGGCCGTGAGGAGATTTATAGGTTTGCTGCAGTGAATGTGGCTCGTCCACAGTGTGTGCTGAAATACCTGTGTGTTTCTTTGAGAAGGTCATGTACGCGGCTCTGTTGCCAAGACAGTGTTTGTCCCTGACCGAGTGTGTGAGTTTTTGTGTGTTCAGTGGTGTTGGATAACATGATCTTTAGAAAGTGTGACTGTGCAGTGTGGTGTGTGTGTTTTGTGTGTGTTTGCGTGTGACCCTCTGCAGGCTGCATTGTGCCGCTGTTGGTCTACGGGTGACTTGGTAGAATGTAAATGAGAGCGAACAAAGCGAGCCGTGAGCGACGTGAGATGCTTTAGAGGACCAGACACAAAGAGAAACTCTTACTAGGGCACTACAAAAACTGCTGACTATCAGCAGACTAGTGTTTACATGTCACGCTTTGAGACATTGAGCGATGCGCCTCATGCCTGTGGCGTGACTGATAAATGTATGCCGATTATCACTGTTATTACATACATACACATATACATAGACACCTCGGTTCTTTTTTTTAAAATTTTAGATTTATTTAATTTAATAATTAATTATTAAGCTTCATTTGCAGTTTAAATCTTTGTTTATCATTTTGTATTACTGTCATTTTATTTGTCAATATTGCTGGTTTACTCCATTTGCATTGTTGCTATTTATTTTATTGTATTATTATTTTTATTTATTCAAACTAATGATTTATTCCATTCACATTTTATTTTACTTTTTTATTTGCTATATTATTGATTTACTCCATTTGCACAATTTATTTTATTTTAATTTCTTTTATTTTATAATTTTATTTAATTTAGTGAAATATAATTTTGCATTAGTCTTATTTTATTTCTGAAAATATTGCTGCTTTACTCTTTTTCCATTTTCTGTCATTATTCTATTAGGTGATATTTTATTTAATTAAATATTGTATTATTGTTAATTTGTTTTTATTTTTAACATATGCAATTAAATTAAAATATCATTTTGCATTGTTGCTATTTTATTTGTTAATATTATTGGTTTACTCTATTTGCACTATTGATATTTATTGTAAATTTAATTTATTTGTTAACAGTAGCATTTAATTCTATTCACATTTTATTTAATAGTTTTGTTGTTAATATTACTGATGTACTACATTTTGACAATGAAATTACATGAAATGACAAATGCACAGGTTTTTGTCATCTGAACAGAGAAAGTGAAAGGCCACATGAATGCACATATTAACACACTGTTCGTCTGTACTCAAGAGTGAAAGCCACATTTTATAACTCGACTGGTTCCTTTACATTTTTAGGACTCATAATTGCACTTTGGGTACAGCTTTGACTGGGTTACATGTGCATCTTCTGTGTGTTGCGTGATTTAATGCGAGACTCACAGAGACACAAATATGAGCTGTGTTTCATCTGAAGTGTTTAAATGTGCGTAAATCACATGAGTGTGTTTTGTAAGAGAATAAAAGAGGCGAGGAAGGGAAACCAGAAATGTGAACAGGAGGAAGACAACGAAAAGACTGTGAGATTAAACCTCAGTGGAGATGAAAGCAGATCTCTGCCACACCTTCTCCTCTCTGTGTTCATCTGTCCTCTACAGACTCCATCCATAGTTTATTCTGAATGTTGAAAAATACTCTAAATCAACTTTCAGACCTTTCATAGCTCAAAACACATTAAATGCAGTTGAGGTTACTGGGGTCTTTTTCTCAGAGAGGCAAAAGTCACAGTTTGATTTCAGTTTGAGCTCGCTGTGGTCTAGCAGAAGCAGTTGAAATACTGAGTTTGTGGTGTTTCTCCAGCGGTTCGCTGAAGGTGTGTTCGAGGTCATCAGGAGGTTGAGATCTTCACACAATGTTTGGAATGTTTAGAATGTTCACAGGACGGATCGAGAAACCTTCAGTCTCCTTCAGAACCTTCCAGACACAGTTCCACTGCTTTAAAGATGTTCATAATAACATAAAAACAAACAATGAAACACATCTGTTTTTATTTCTAAAGATCTGTCTCATCTGCCTGTGACTATGAGCGATATACTGCCCAACATGCAGTGCATTAATAATAATAATAATAATAATAATGACGTTCATGACGATGATGATTGCACTGCATGATAAATATTTTGTAAATATTATTGTCAATATTATTTTTAATATAAACAGTTTATTATTATTATTATTATTATTATTATTATATTGCATGTGTCCATCATCTATATTAAAATATATTAAATGCAATATATATTAAAATATATTACATTACATTTTATTATTATTATTATTATTATTATTATTATTATTATTATTAAAATAAAATCTAATAATACATTTTTAAAACTTTAAATTATATTACTTTGTTTCTTCTGTTGTTTAATCAAAATATCAGTATTAAAATAGCATGAGGGTGAAATCATGGTTTGAGCGGATGTTCATGTTGAGATTAATAATAATATATTTCATGTGTTTCTTTATTTTCCTTTTCTTATCACGCTTCTTCAAATGTTTCAAACTAATCATTATTTATTTATGATTAGATATTTAATTAATGATCTTTTTCCTGTGTCCTTTCTCTTGCTCTGCAACTTGTTAGTCTTTTGCGAAGCCCCTTTAACAAACAAAAGTCAGTTCATGTATGACATCATCCTGCAGGAAGTGACATCACTTTGGAGGGAAACCAACAGCACAAACATTAGTGAGTATTACTACTACAACTCTTGATCTGAAACCATCCTGAGTGATCAAGTTACACAAATAACAGTCTGATAACATCAACATTTCACGAGATGATTACAATGTATTCAAAGTGACATAATCAATAGTAAATAATCAAGCTATCGCTTATAAAATCCCTTGACCAGAGTATATTTCTAAAAGTCTGTTTACACTTAGGTGCTTCTTTAAATGATAAAACAAGCACATTTCAAAAGTTTTAAAGCGTGCAATGTGTCGCATTACAGTAGTGGCTCGCCTTATTGTGCTGCATGTTTACAGTTATTATCTCTCAAATACAGATGGCATTTTGCATATTTTATGTAAAAAAGCCATCTGGCAATCTGAAAAGTTCATGGAAATGAAAGGTCCATTGCAATGCATTGTGGGATGCAGTTGTGTGCATTTTTGTTCTGTTGTGTATGTTGCAAATTATCACATATAGTACGTCATCTGCTTATTCTGTGTGTATTGAAATCTCTCAATCCCTGCACAGTGAACATACAGCTGAGTCCAGGCTAATAGTTGTTTATCAAATCGCCATCTCTGTGATTTCTCAGTGATTATCTGTGTTGCTAAAGTTGATCATGTTGTGTTTTCTCTGCCGATCTGGGTGCAGTCGTGCGTGACAGTAACAGTGTGTGTGTGTAAGAGAGAGCATCTGCAGCGTCGTTCTTTCACACACACTTAACCTGATCTGGAGAGATTTTCAAAATCTCATGCGATTAGAGACGGCAGGGCTGAATTTGAAGACGTCTGTGCTGTTTCAGGAGATTCAGCTGCAGTTTAATGAGCAAACGCTACTGAGTAAGTGTGTGTGTTTGTGAGTTTGATGTCACACCAATGTAGGTCAGCTGCTAGTTTGATGATGTCATCGTCTGCGAAATCACCCACAGCCAATCAGACGAGAGAGACGAGCAGGAAAACAGGCTTCCCTTTCCAGAGCTCTGCAGCTGTTCACACACACACATGCACATCTGCTGCTCATGTACATGACAGACAGAAACATTAGTGTTTAAATACTTTAGTGTATATGAATACATGTATGCATTCAGTGCTTACTTATGTGTTTTACTTTTCCCTCAAAGATGCCCCCCCCCCCACTGTTGTAAAATAATTTCCCTTACATACTGATAAACATTTCAAATGATGATGATTATGAATTTATATTTGATGCACAGTAAAAAAAAAAAAAAAAAAAAAAAATATATATATATATATATATATATATAATGTAATTGTACATGAAACAAAGATTATTGAAGTGTTTTAGAAAATACTATTTTAGTTTATATAATTAAAAATTGTTTAATTTAATTAAATTCATTAATTTAATTGTTTAATTGTAACTGATTGTGAAATGTATTCAAAATGTGTAATAAATTAAATGATAATAAAATGTAAATAATAAATTTGAACACAAAATTCTAATTTCTTCATGATGGGATTTTTCCCATCATATTAATATTAAGTAAACGAGTTGAATTTAAAGTAATTGAGTGGATATTCATTTTTGCCATGTTTTTTTTTTTTTTTTTTTTTTTACAATGCAAAACAAATTATTAAAACATTTCAGGTGTTTATTGACTTGCTGATCAGACAAAGTGTTCTTGGGATTGTAGTAGACAATAAAGGATTTAACAATTAGTTATGAAAGTTTAAAAAATAAAGAAATAAAATCTCATTAAATAGCAGTGAGAATCCCATTGACAAACTGATTTTTAACAATAACTTATAAAACTTTAAAGACATCTCCCTACACTCTCAAACTACTTGAAAGTTCGTGTATATTTTGCAATAAATGTAAAATCTATTATTTTATATCCATAATCAAGATAATAAAGTCATCTTAATAAAATATCCATTATTTTCATTTCAGTTGCTGTATGTCATTTGTGATGCTTCATGGGATTGTAGATCTTTCTCTCATTAAAACTGTTAAAGTGATAGTTCGCCCAAAAGTATAAATACTGTCATCATTTAATAACTCTCAAGTTGTTCCAAACATGTATGAGTTTCTTTCTTCTGTTTAACACAAAAGAAGATATTTTGAAGAATGTTGGTAACAAACAGTTGCTGGTAGCCATTGACTTCAGTAGTAGTTTCCCCCCATACTATATGAAAGTCAATGGCTAGGAGCAGCTGTTTAGCTGCTAATAATCTTCAAAAAATAAAAAAAAAAAAAAAAAAAATTCCTTTAATAATCATTTAAGCAGCACATTTCACAAAGAGAAATCCCTATCAAAATCAAAATAAAACTCCCTTTCCGGCCAAATGTCCGACCGCTGGGCTTCATGCACGACACCATTGAAACTGAGAAGTGTTTTCCTGAGTCCAGATCAGTTCCCTGCCAAACTCACCAGTGTGTGTTTGTGTTCGTGCTCTCCTGCATTGTTGCGCGTGTAATTTTACCCGGCGTTCGTTGTGGTCTTTGGCGGCGGGTGACATTGTTTGCTATACTATAAGACTGAAATAGCGTCACATTGTAAACAGTCTTCATTCAGCCAAGTAATTTAGCCACTTTCTTTCTCGTTAATGCCAGATTGTTAACATGAGGCAAAAAGTAGCTTATAAGATTTGAAACTGAGTGCCAACAAAGAATGAGGTCGACAAGAAACCAAAACTGACCCTACTGAACTGTATAGATATGATTGGACGTGATTGTGTCACGTCACACAGCAGGTTTGAGTTCAATGCGGCCAAATTAGCCTATACCTGTCAGAACTGATTAGCACAACAAGTTACACTTTTTGGTTTTCTATTAAATATTATATTGGAAGTGCATAATGCCATTGCTGAAGTACTATTGTTGAAAGAAAATATTGGCAAATCATAATATTATTTGTATTATAATTATGAAGTTATTGTTTTTATTTTATTATTATTATTATTATTATTATTATTATTATTATTTGTTTTCTTTTTAATTTTTTTAATTTAATTTTAATTGGTACACTTTGCAATGACAGTAGCATTTTTTACTGATTTGTAAATAAATAAAAATCTACAGTTTTAACTTTAGTGTCATTAATTTATTTATCAAATATTAAAATAAATTGTTATTTTTTAAATTGTTTTAAGACAGTGTTATTAATAATAATTTTAGTAATATTGTATTTTATTATTGCTTATTGTTATGATTATTTTCATTCTATAAACAAGCAAATAATCAAACAAACAAACAATTGCATAAACCAAAGGACACAAGCCTTTTTTTAATCATAGATTTTTATTAAACTGAATTTTTTACATGCTTATTAATGTTTTAATCATTTTCAGCATTTTCCATCAAATATTAAACTTATATAATTGTGTGAGATATATACATACATACATACATACATACATACATATATACATTATATATATATGTATATATATATATATACCCTAGTGGAAAATAAATATACTAAAATGTATTTAAAATACATCTATTTCATGCTAAATATACTACATTTACATATACATATACATATACATTTACATATTACCTACTTGATAAAAATACCCTGCAATTGTACTAAACTGGTATATTTAAATTGGAACAATTAATTTTGCACTTAGTGCACTTTAATTGTGCAGAAGTAGTGCTGAAGTCCAACTAAAGATACTTAAATATATTTGGTTGTGCTTAAGTGGAACTATTGCAAGTATGCTTTAAGTACACTTTGAATATTTTGTATTTAAAGATCATACAATCCTCATGAATAGTGACATTAAAAGATATTTTAGGCTTAATGTTTTTTAAAAAGTGCTTTGTGCATATATATATATATAGATAGATATATATATATATATATATATATATATATATATATATATATATATATATATATATATATATATATATATATGTGTGTGTGTGTGTGTGTTTTATTGTCAGAAATAATAAATAAATATAAATAAATAAATAAGGACACATATGTTTCAATCAATGGGTGCCGCTGGTGTTTCAAACTCTGTTGTGTTACACGCACTTTTCACAATCCAGTCGATTCCCAAAGGATAAAAGCAAGTCCCACCCGAAACGTGTTTTTAGTTAAATCATCTGCTTCAAAGCACCTAAACACTGCTTTTCAACTGATTTCAAAGGGATGGTGCATCGCGAGGACGAAAGGGAAAGTGATGCTTCGTCAGTCCAGAGTTCATTTCAACTGTGGCTGCGCTGGCACTCTGACCTTGACATGTGCTGATCAATGATCATGTCAGAGAGCTTCAGCTGCAGTGGATTCCTACTTGATTTCAGACTCATTTGACTCCTACAAAGCTAATCAGTCCATCATTTGCTGCTCCACCAGAGCACAGACATCACATTATGGAAATTAAATGGGCTGCGTGTTGACTCAAAATGTGTAAGCGGGTCAGGTTAATCTTATTGATATGTTTAAGTGTGTCAGAGCAACAACTGGTTTTGTCTTATCAGGTTTAGCAGAGTCTACAGACTCTCGTAAGGCACATGGTGGCTGGCAGATGTTGTTTTTCAGCATGAATTCTGAGGTCAGTTAAGTGTTATCTTCCGTAAAGGTTTGCGTTGTGCAACTGGGATCTGAAACCTCCCATATAGCTCAGTTAAAGGGGGCCATGAGACCCTGAATATTTCCCAACATCTCCCTGGACTGACTGAACCCACTGAACTGAGCTTTACACGTGGCTTAGCATTTTTTGGAGCACTGCCTATGCTACTGCAAATGATGATCAATGTTTACCATTGACTATAGTATGACGAACTGAAAGAGTGTAAGTAGGTATTACCTTCAATAATGGCCATATAAAATTGTTATCAGAAGTTAATTATTGAAAACAATTACGGACTTGTTTGTCATGCAAATATAATTGTTATTAATCCACACTGAACCCAAACCCCGAAGTGATGGTAAAATGAAAAATCCTGTCTCAATCTTATGCCGCTGCCAAATCCGCTACTTTCTATGTGGAACACAAAAAAAATTGAAAAATCGGTGGGAAATTTTTTTTTTTTTTTTTTTTTTTCCTTTTGTTTATATGAAAGTCAATGGGATTCAAAGTTATTTGGACTCCTAACTTATGTTGAAAGACATCTGTGTTCTGCAGAGGAAAGTCAAGCGATGGTAGACTTATTTTTGGGGCTTTTCCTGTAATCAACTGGGTTCAGTAAGTGTGAATGATGTAACCTGTTAATATGCTCGCCAAAATAACTCCACACTGCATATCTGGGCAATGTAAAACAGGCCTTATTGGACTAAGGAAATCTGCCTTTTAATTACACCCGGAAGCTGTAAAGCAGTTAATAGGAACACTTTGGGGTTTGGGTTCAGTGTAGATTAATAACAATTTGAATACAAATTAGATTTGCATGACGAACAAGTCTGTAATTGTTTTCAATAATAAACTCACAATAAACATTCAATACTGCCACTGTCAAAGGTAATACTCAACCTATTAACCCAGAAATCACTTTTATTTTTTCATTTATTTATTTATTGTGCAGATTTTAATGCTGTCTGTGTGAAAACTCAATGCAAACCTGCTTTTGCAGATCTTACTCCTGCACATTAGACAAGCTGTGTGAAACATTAATAGGTTAATTAATACGAATCTACAGCATTTCTACCAGAATTACAGTTTCAGCAGTCAAACTTTGATATTCATTCTCTATGGTAAATTTTATCTGACATAGAAACGGTTCCAATAAAGTGTCTCTGTACAGGGGTTTTAATCATTTTTCTCGTTTTTGTGTGCTAATAAACTCCATCAGCGGCTCTGCTGGACTGCCTTAGACAAGCTTTTATGAGGAGGGACACGCGTCCACTTTTCTATTCGTTTTTACAAATCCTTTGTTGACTCTATTTTGCATATCCTGTGCATTTCTGCATGAAATTAGATATTAGTGTATTTATATCTTCTGACGCGGCCCAAATCACACGAACCTCTTGCTTAAGACTGCAGCGCAGCTGTAACCAGAACCTTGGAATGCGAACGCGTTTTGTTCCACCAGGCGATTCAACAACGGGCGCGAACCATTGCCGAAAACAGGGGGGAGGCGTTTTAGAATCAAGGGCTTTCATCGACGTTTAGCGTCTGTTTATCGAAATGTTGGTGGGTTTGGGGGCCAGAACAGCTATGGTAACACATACGCCACATAACTGCCCTAAACGCTTCAGCTCCGGCGAATCGAGCTCAATGGCTAATTTCGCGTCCCCCCATCCATAACTCAAGTCGACTTATTTGATTGACGGCTCCATATTTTTTGTACGATTTTTTTTTCTGTGGCTCCAGAAAGGACAAAAACGGGGTAATACAGACAGAGAGGAAAAGAGGGAGAGAAAATAACAAACGCTGCTGGAAAGAAAGTGAGAGCTCAAGAGCGCTGGGAGCGACCCAGGGTCAAGACTGTGAAAAATACATATATATTTCACAGACAAAGGAGTGTCGACTTTTGCTCATTTCTGTATTTTAGGGAACTTGGGCACGCCGACATCATAATTATTTTGCATAAGAGAAGGTAAGTGCCATTTAGGGCTTTATAACAGCCTGTATATATATATATATATATATATATACATACATCAGCCTATGTGTCGCATTAATGTGCATGCAACAATGTGTTGCCTATAACTGCCGGTCACGATTTGTTGTGCATAATTAAATAAAACGTAAATATTCATAGACCGTAAGTGCTGATAGTGTCGTAAATATCCGTTTTAAACAACACACTAGACGTGACCCTAATCTGTTCCAGCGGCTGGAAACTTGTAAACAAAAAGCAGCGTTAAAATCAGCTTGCTTAATATGAGCCATGACTGTATATCCTCTAGGTTGTGAGCGTTACGGAACCAACCCACATTTCTGCAAGAGTTTTTGGTGGATTTTTGGGCTGTGAGTGCGCAAACGTTGTTTAACACGAGCTAACATGTCAGTTTACTAGTGGTTTAACTCGTGATGGTCTTTGTTCATGGATTGTGCAGATCTTGCGCATGAGAGATGCGTACGTGTTGCATTTTGTTGATGTGAACTTGAATTTTAAAAGGAAAACATTGGCTCACGCGGCGGGCTGCACCTCCAGCCGCGGGCCTTTCCGCGGTTCTGCAGAGCTCTGTTCATTTACGCGCCGTGGCTGTGGAGAATGTGTGTCAATGTCAAAGGGAGGTGTGTCGCGGGCCCAGACAAACCCGCAAAGCCCCTTTGCAGAAACGTCTGCACGCAACAAACACGCACAAAGACCGTGTCCTAACAAATGCGGCTGGACTTACTGAGATACACGGTTATCTGGCTGTCGAGTCCTCCGGCGGTTTATCTGGGGTCTTCAGTGACTCATACAGCCTTTAAAGGAATAGTTCACCCCCCAAAAAAAAAAAAAAAAATTTTTTTTTCCCCCCTTCTTTTACGTAAGGCATTTTTTTTACACAATATCAACGATGCTCTTTTCCTTACAAAAAAATGGACTATAATTCACACAGCTGAGCACTAAAACACATAGTTGATATGACTATAGCCTGTATTCCATGTCTTCTGGATTCATATCAAACATCTTTGTGTGACTAGCATCAGAGTTTGCAATAAATAAATATATAAATAAATCACCACAAGACTAAAATTTGCACATTATGATATGGAAAATCAAAATGAGCCCTTATAGTTCCCATTTCTACTGTGGACATTTAATCAGTGTTTGTCTTAATCTTTCAACAAAAAACAACAACAGTTTTTTTTTTTTTTTTTTTTTTTTTTTTTTTTGTTTTTTTATAGTTTTTTTAATTTGATGTGAGCTCAGATTGTCAGACTGTGTGTTGCTTAGTGACACACAACACTCGATCCGGCTTATTTTCAGTGTAACTCTTTCTAATGTGATAATTGTTTACATAATGAGTTGCTCTGCCTCTGAAATGATTTTTCTTTTCAGGTGATGTCATCGGTCCCTCGTGTTTTTTAGCCCCTCCCCTTCTAGCTACCTTCAGTGTAACAGCCGGGTTCTAGAAGTAAAAACCCATTCATTTTGTTTGGGCATATTTGTAGCAAACATCAAATATACATTGTATGGGTCAAAATGATCAATTATTTTCTTTTATGCAAAAGAAAATCATTAGGATATTAAGTAAAGATCATGTTCCATGAAGAATTTCTGTAAATTTCCTACCATAAATACATCGAAACCTTTTCATTAGTAATCATTTTTTTTTTGCACCCTCAGATTCCAGATTTTCCAATACTTGTATCTCGGCCAAATATTGTCCTATTGTAACAAACCATACATCAAAGCTTATTTATTCAGCTTTTAGGTGATTTCAGAAAATTGACCTTTATGACTGGTTTTGTGGTACAGGGTCACAATTAGTAAAGGCAGACTTACAAGCGTTTTACTTTCAGTCTGTTCCTTACACAAAGCTGGCATATGACTTGGAATATGGTGCGCTAGTTGTATGGATTACTTTTTAGGTATTTTATTGTGCTATTTTGAGCTTGACAGTGTGAATTACCTTCCATTTTCGTCTCCTTTTATGTTTCACAAAAGCAGAAGGACATACAGGCTTGTAAGAACATGAGTGTGAGTAAATTACACAACTTCATTTTATAGGTGAACTGTCCCTTTAAAGACACCCAGTGAAGTCCCTGCTGTCTTTCACAACATTACAGCTGTTTAGATACTGATGTCTCAGGACTCTGGCCACCCATTTTGAGTCTGGCATTTCTAAATTGTTTGGGTTCTATTCGTGGGTTGAGCTTGTAAGGTAAAGAGAATTTCAACTGTTTCAGAGACGCAGACCACACCAGTGCTGATCTCTGTGGAGTGTCATCACAGCACTACAGAGTTTTGTTAATGTAGTCTTTGCTGTTTGTTGAGTGATGCATACAACACATCATTACTAGATGAGCAATGAGTAGAAGAAGTGATATTTTTAGACTGACTAATGTAATGACTGTAGTAAAACCCTCTGTCAGCAAACTTTCATTTATTGGTTGTATTAAACATTTAATGCTCTTACTTACTATCTATGTATATCGTTCAGTTGTTCTATTATTCTTTAGTTCAAATCTATTTATCTATCCTGAATATGTAAGTGTATAACAGCACAAACACTGAGTACGTGCAATATGCCCAGATGTCATTGCAGTGTGGTGTAAGTCTGAACCTGTAACTGGAGTGATGGGAACAGTCAGGGTGAAACCGATAAATGAACAGTCACTGATGTGACGCTGCAGACTCGTGTGTTTTGTGGATCTGCTCCTGCTGGTACAAAGCTCCCTCTGTTCCCACGCATCCTCCAACCCTTCAGCTCCAGCTATTTTTGCTCTCTGTGGGTTTCTCTCCCCATTCATTCACTCACCTCACTCTGCCCTCTTTAGCTTGTGTACATCTGAAGGATGAGGATAAACACTGGTTTGTAGGCGGATTTGAACCTAGATTTGTAAGACACGTATCTTTAGTGGGATAAAATGCTTTGGTAGTTGAGATCAGGACTGGGGAATACAGTATATTCACAATATATTTGCAATAATGTTGTTGTTGCCGTAAAATTGTAAATATCACAATCATTATAATGCACTTTTGGCTATTAACTTTCCTTGTCTTGAGACTTCTGACTATATAATTGCATGAATAGCATCTCTGAACAGTTTCAATAATTTCGGTGAAATGCTAAAAATGCAATGATTTTTTTCTTGAATTTTTATAAAAAGTCTTTTTTTTTCAACTAAGTATTTTAGTAATTTATTTTTGTTTGCTGTTTTTTTTATCATGCATTGTTATATTGGTGCATACTGGTGCACATGATTTTTTACTGTATTTTTAATCTAACTGGTGATAGTGTTCAGTTTAAATAATTGAAACGAGTCACCCTTTTGAGATAATTCAGAGCAAGTATATAAATACTGAACAGTGGCTAAAAACAGGCTGGAAATGTTGAGATGTTTTATAGCTTTATAACCCAGCCTTATTTGAGAAATAAGCTGTACATGAGTTGTCATGGCTTGTTGTAACCAGGCATTAATTAGTGCAACTGACTTCAAATAATGACAGTGTTGTCCTGCTGCAGTGATTTGACTCCACCCACATGTTGTTTTTGGCTGTAGAGTTGTTTTGTGATGGTTATGCTGTGAAAATAATTATTTAATTACAATTAAATAATTTTGATGCAGCATTTGCTTGATAGCACTTTCTTGTTTTGTCTTGTTTTTTTTGTGAACTGCGTGTACTGAATGATGTTACATTATGAAACATTGAAGCAGTGCAGAATTCTGGGTAAAGTGAGGGTTTACATAAGCGAAAGAGTTTGAGGCATTTCAGTGATGTCACATCCTCATGGCTGTGGTCATAGATTACATCTGCATAATAAGATCTGGAGATGTTTTGTGTTGCTTCCAAGTGGTGACGAGCCTCCAGCGTGAAGGTCGTTCCAGAAGCGTGTGTGTGTGTTGGAAAGGGAACGTCTTGTCTTACTGTGATGTGGCTCTTTAATGATGCACATCAGTTACGCAAGAACACTTAATCATGTCGAATGTTTGATTCTCTGTAATGAGCCGCACCATTGTGCTTTACTGAAAAATCACAGTACACGCTGAGCCGTAATGATGGAGAGAATCAGCACGTCATTTAATGACATTTAAATCGCTGAGATTCACCAAGAATGACAGGACTGAGATTCCTTCATACTGTTGGAGAAAAAGACATGATACAGATTGGATGGATGGATGGTTGGATGATTGGATGGATAGATATATTGATGGATGACTAGTTGGATGTTTATATTGATGGATGGATAGATAGTTAAATAGATAATTTGATGGATGGAAATATAGATAAATGGATGGATGGATAAATTGATTGATGGATGATAATTAGATAGATAGATAGATAGATAGATAGATAGATAGATAGATAGATAGATAGATAAATCAATGGATAGATGGATGGATGGATAAATTTATTGATTGATGGATGGATAGATAGATAAATAACTAAATGGACAGATAGATAGATGAATAGATAATTGGATGGATAGATGGATAAATTTATTGATGGATGGATGGATGGATAGATGAATAACTAAATGGACAGATAGATGGATGAATAGATGGATGGATGGATGGTTGGATGGATAGTTGGATAGATGTATAAATTTATTGATTGATGGATGGATAGACAGATAAATGAATGAATGGATGGAGATAGATAGATAGATAGATAGATAGATAGATAGATAGATAGATAGATAGATAGATAGATAGGATGGGATGGATGGATGGATGGATGGATGGATAGATAGATAGATAGATAGATAGATAGATAGATAGATAGATAGATAGATAGATAGATAGATAGATAGAGAGATGGATGGATGGATGGATGCATGGATAGCTACATAGATAGATGATAGATAGATAGATGGATAAATGTATTGATGGATGGATAGATAGATAAATAACTAGATAGATAGATAGATAGATAGATAGATTAATAGTTGGACACATTTATTGATGGATGGGTGGATGGATAGATAGATAAAAAAGATGGATGGATGGATAGATGGATAAATTTAATGATTGATGGATGGATGGATAGATAAATGGATGGATGGATGGATGGATAGATAGATGAATAGATAATTGGATGGACAGATGGATAGAGCGAGAGAGAGAAAGAGAGAGAGAGAAAGAGATAATAGTAGTTGTAGTGAATCCGTCAGAGGTTTGGCTGCTCTTTTCCATCTGGACTGATGAATGTGGCTCATCGCTGTGGGAAACACACGAGTGAAGGAGCAGCAAAACAACACTGAGCGCTTTGGCGTCTCTCCGTGTCTCCATGGCGGCTCCTGCAGTTCATTCTCTTTTCTTTTGTCATCGGAACTTTGTAGATGAACAAACACAGCTACAGAGCCAAAAGCAAACGGATAAACACATACACCACCCAGATCTGTTGTGAGCTGCTGATCTGAAGAGTTTGGTTATTATTAATATTTTCTCATTTCAGGATGTGTTTGTGTTACCTGTTCAGTCATGCTCAGCATGTCTCTGTGTGTATTTGTGTTATTGAGGCATTAGTTTATTCTTAGAAAGTGTGACAATCAGACAGGTGTGCTTGATTCTGAACCGGAACCAAAATTGTAAAGCGCTATTAAATACAGATACTTATTAATGTATATGTTATTGCATTTGTCCTATAGAGAAATCTTAAGGATTTAAGTCAGAAGTTAAACTGAAGACATTCCGTTTAATCAGAGAGCCGATTTCAGAACAGATATCATGGGGCTTTAAGGTCAGTAGTATCTGTGGTTTAACTACGCAGTGTCAAATGGCTCTTGCAGAGGTTTAGTTTAGTCAGCGCTGGTTTGAAGTTGTTCGCTTGTCATCTTGTGGCAGAGCATCATTAAAACAAGTAGGGCGTTTTTAAAATCACACCAGTGCAACTTCTAACAATTACCGAGTCTCAAATGGAAAAAATGATGAAAATGCATTTGTAGTCTGGAGCCTTTCTCTTCTTAACTCATTCAGATGCATAGTATGATCATTTTATTTATTTATTTATTTATTTGTTTGTTTGTTTGTTTCTTCTAAGATAGACAATTGCAATTATTTAAGTTCGAGGTAGCTGCTTTATTTATTTATTTATTTATTTATTATTTTCTGGTAAGCCTATTTTTAAATGTACTCTTAAAAAGGAAATGTTACATTTACTTTACACTTTACTAAAAGTGATGTTTTTATTTTTATTTTTATTTTTTGTATTTTGCATTCTTTTTAACCATTATTACCTTGTTACTTGTCATTTGCCTAAGAAAACATTTATTTATTTATGCAGTATTTATTTATTAACCATTTTTACCTTTTCACTATTTGTTTACATAAAATAGAGCATGTGTACGTTTGCATTATTTATTAACAATTTTTGTATTTATTGTATGTATTTATTTTTCCTCTTATTTATTTGCCTGAAATAACATTTATTTTACAATTTTATTCCATTTTTACTTTATTTATGCATTATTTAATTTAACTTCACTTTATTGTTTTACCATTAAGGAGGTTTTTGTTTGATTTATCCAAATTTTTTAGTACAAGTTTGTCCTAAAGCAAAGTAAACAAGCCTAACACAAGCGTGCACTGTTTCTACTGAGTTTTCTTGCTGATCACCACATTAAACTGTAGATTTGGCCTCTTTACACAAACTCTTTGAGGGTGTTTTCTGAAGCAGCTCGAGGTCTCTAGGGTGTTTCTGTCTCAGCCCAACATGGCTGAACTCTTGAAATAGCACTCACACTTACCAGTAACGTCACACTACACCGTCCTCAACTCTGGGTCACTACAGCAAGGGCGTCTCTCCAAACGTTAATGAGACTGACTGAGGTTGTTTTTCTTTTCTTTACATATAACATTCAATGAGCTGTGTTCTTGACAGACTGTATGATGTTGATAACATGAAATTGTGATTGTGTCATGCTCTATTGTAATGCTTTTGTACGGTTTCCAAACTTTGCTTGAGGTCCATGTAGGAGCTCCGCAGTCACATGTGGCTTGATGTCTTGAGGAAAGTAATCCACACGATATACAACTGCTGGCCCAAGAATAGCGCGGCCGCAACATATCCAAGTGTCCTTTATCGTAATGCCTAAAAATACAGCCAAACCTCTAAACGTGTCCTGCCCTACTACCAAACTGAAACTCAGCCTGCAGATTTCTAGAGACGTGTGCTACTGAGGTTTGCAAAATGATTTTCTTCTTCAGCCTGTTTGTGTTTTTTAGTAACATATCTAAACATTCTTCAGTCAAAATGCATTTAGTTGAGAAGCAAAATGACTTAAGATGAGAAGTCTTGTTTTCTGAGAAAGTGGCCAAAATTAAAGAGTTTCTGCTATCTTTCTGCGTTAAGAATGAATATCTGCCAAATATTTATAAGTTACGTTTATTCAAGTTTATTTATACCATTGGTAGTTTTTTTTTTCTTGTTTCAAGCATGCATTTATTTTATTTTTTTTCTAGAAAACAAGACTTAAATATATTTTGTCATTTTGCTTTTCAATACAAAAATGATAGTTATAAAAAAAGAGAGATTATTGTGTTATGTTTTACAAGAAAACACTATTTCAGTTTTTCTGCTACCAAATTTCATGTTTGATTCATTGTGTTACTTGCTGTTTCTTTGTTATTATTTGTTATTATTTTTTTTGTAAAATATCTGCCAATTTAATTTTCTGACCTCATTGGCAGATTTTTTTTTTTTTTTAATTAAAGCATAAACTTGCTACATATTTATTTATTTATTTATTTATTTATTCAGAAAACAATAATTCCCATCTTAGTAATTTTGCTTCTCAAGTAAATGTATCTTAATTCAATAATGTTTAGATGCACCAAAAAAACTAAGAACATTTTTATTTATTTATTTATTTATTTATTTATTGCATACTTTTTATGGTGCAAACTGGATGAACAGAAAAAAAAAAATACTTTCAATATTTTAAATGCAATAAATAAATAAATAAATATTCATTATTAAGATGCAACCATTGTAATATCAAGGGTGAGATTGTGTTGACGCAATATTAAGCTTTGGTAATTCTCATTTCTCTCTGTGATTATACCTGTAATCACTGTAAAAACATTACACACCCTGCTCATATCGGTGTAATCCTGTAAATATTAGTTCTCGATATACAGAAACACACAGCATCCTCAGCTCTTGCTGAATCATTGTTTGGGTCGACGGCGCACAATCCTCTTCCAGCTTCCTGTCCTCTGCTTTTGATTAAAACCCTCAATATCCTACGTACCGCTACAGTCAGTCAGTCAGCTGCTGCTGGCATGATCCAGCTCCCCTCATCTGCACCCAGAGCAGTTCAATAATAAAACAAAGCTCAAAACTGATCCCAGATCAGCACAGTTGAGCAAAAAATGTCATCAGTGTCCACATGCCATCTGAGATGTTAGTTTGGCGTTTCTTTTGCTCTGTTTTCTTCCTGTATGTCAACTGTGGACTCATTAGTGGTGTTTTAGTCAAGCATCACTGTTAGTGTTGCCATAATATTATAACAATTTGATTAAATCTTTCTGTCTTGTTTTTCAGTATCCTGTTCTAAATTAGAATTTATATATAAATCCCTAATATAAATATGTAATTATTACACAAAATAATGATGTATACACAATGATAAAAAGTGGAAGTGACATACAAAGTCATTAGCAATTATTACACTAGAATTCAAATTTCAAAAATATGACAAAAAGTCATAAGATACAATATAATAATTATGAAAAGATAAAAAGTCTAAATTGTGACATACTGCATACTTATGAGATAAAATGTCACAATTATGAAAAAGTTGAGATTAAAAGTCTTAATTTTGACATATTAAGTCATAATTAAGAAATAAACAGTCAGTTATATAATAGCCATTATGAGATAAAATGATAAAATGTTATAATTATGAAACAGATTAAAAAGGAAAAAAAAACTGACAAAAATCTAAAATTGTGACACAAATGTTGTACATAATTCAAAATTATGACATCAAAATTCATTACAAAATAAAATGTCATAATTATGAGATAAAAAGTCTAAATAGGCATGATAAAAACACAAATTTTCATTGCTTTGCATAAATTTGTTTTATCTCTCAATTTTGATTTAGTATGTGGAAATTTTGGCCTATTTATCTCAGAATTATTACTTTTTTTTTGTATATCCCATTATATTATGATTTACCAAATCATGATATTTTTCTTATGTGGCAGATATTGGCTTTCGAACACAAGACACAAAATGATGCAAGATAAAAAGTCTTGTTTTCTGAGAAATGGAAATGAGTTTATAATTAAAACAGGTAAAAATATCTGCCAGTTAGGGTCTGAAAAATAAACTTGTTTTCCCTATGATTTCTGCAGCTTTTTCTGACCCCGTTGGCAGATATTTTGTTCTTGTGTATATAGGTTTGCTGTGTTGCACATTTGCTCTTAATCATGAGCGATGAAAGAGCATCTGCTGCGCAATAACATTTTCTTTGGAAAATGAAAAGTTGCTGGAGCCATTGCAGTTATTGGTGCAGGTCTGTCAGGAGCATTGTGCTTTCCTCTGACATTCCTGCATTTATTGATATGCAGGAGAGAAGCAGGGATGTGCTGGCACGAAACGGAGAGAACGACATAAAAACAGCAGCGTGTTTGCCAGCGGAGTTGTTTATCAGTTCACACCGGAGTTGTTTTTGAAGTCCCGTAGAGGCAGGCCATGAGAGAGAGACGGTTCAGTAATGGGACCAATGATTGTGTAACCGCTGCCATCTCTGCATTTAGCTTCTTCCTGTGTGTCTGCATAATGTCTTTAGAATGCACGTTTATAAACTCTAGCATTGATTTGTAGTGAAAATATGATCATTTTGAGGTATAATAAGTTTGGGGTTGATACGATTTGTTAATGAGGAAGTTTCTTCTGCTCACCAAGGCTGCAATTATTTAATCAAAAATACAAGTAAAATTGTAAAATATTATTATAATCTCAAATAGCTGATTACTATGTGAATATCTGTTAAAATATAATTTATTGCTGTGATCAAAGCTGCATTTTCAGCATCACTACTCCAGTCTTCAGTGTCACATGATCCTTCAGAAATCATTCTGCTCAAGAAACATTTCTGATTATTATTAATATTGAAAACAGTTGTGCTGCTGAATATTTTTGTCTTACTCCATCCAAACATTTGATCAGTTTCAGTTGTTGTGACAGCATCATCAAGCATTGTTTTTCAGTTGACACGTAGATGTAAATATACTGACATGAATACTGTAAAATGACATTTAATATGATCATGCAACATTTCCGTCAAAATACCAGCTAATTTGTTGATGTGTGGATTGAAAGGATTATTTATGTTTGTTCCTGGCGGAAAGTTTTCCACTGTTTTTCTCGTCAGGGCTGTAAAATATGGTTACAGCTAACTCAATCACGTCATCTGGGTCTCATAAGGATTTGTAACAGAGAAATCTTTGTCAAATTCAAATGTGTTGCACAACTTCCCACTGCTTTGGGCTGCAGAGTCAAAGCCAGAGTAAATGAGCTTGCTGTCCAGTCGATTGCGCTGTCTGTTGGTTTGTACAGATAAATGCATGTTCTTTTTACATGCATTTTGTGTTTTGCTGTTTCCATTGAATGCATGACACATTAAATGTTAAATGAGTTGTGGATGCTGTGAATGTGAACTTTTGAAACATTTAATTGCATTTCATTGTTGAAAGTTCAGCAGAACGATGTTCATACAATTCTGCTGCGTCGTGTTTTAGCTGAGCAAGACGCCGTTCACCGTTTTTCAGCATGATTTCAGCATGAGAAACGTTCAGCGTCGAGATCCCAGACAAGATGATTGTATTTTACAGTGCTGGGTGTGATTTGAATAGATCTGCATATTCAGAGCATATTAACATAGTCTGATTTGCATTGGCGTCTGAAGAGAGACGGGTTGTGTGTCATAACTGAACGCCGGCGGTTCGTATCGATCCATTCACTCCTGCGCAACGTCCATTAGAGTCCGTCAATAGACTCGTGGCCTGTTTTCACTCCTCTTTCCCTCTCGATGCCAATATTCCTCTGAATTAGCTCCATCAGTCTCTTCAGAAGCAAATTACGTTTGGTTTTATACTGTTTTTGCCACTGCTGATTGGAGTCATGAGACTCTGTGGCTTGAATTTTTAACAGTGTGCATGTTTATGGAGTTCATTTTAATGGCCTCAGTGGGTGAATCACACTACAAAAACACAAGAGAAAATTAGGAAATTATATTTAGCAATAATAGATGAAAATGATGAATATATATATATATATATATATATATATATAGACATTTTTCATGTTGACTAAATATTTTGCACCCAAATACTAATTGGTTTATTGTGTCTGAATATTTTATTTCATTTTCATTTTTATTTATATTTTTCTCTTCAGTATTCTCAATGCAATAACAGACTCAAGCTTCATTATCTTTGAGCAAATATTTGAACTAATTGAAATATTTATATATATTAAATTTTAAATAAATTATTTGTTCTTGTTCTTGACAGGTTTTTGTGAGAATTATCTAAAGCCTCCAGCACTGTTTATTTTTCTTTCCTTTTTTAAAATCTCTTGTCATGCTTTAAAGATGTACACACCTTGCTAAAAAATAACTTTTTTTTTTTAATCAAAAGTATGAATATTTTAAATTAAAATAATAAAATATTTTATATTTTAAATATAATAATTACTATTTTTAAATTTATTTTGTCACTAAATTATTTTCAAGCTGGATACTTTTTTTTTTTTTAAAATAATGATCAAACAGCGTTTATTTTTGAACTTTCCCAATTTCAGTCACATGACTAATTTTTCTTTTGATTTTGTCTCTAGATGTGACCTAGACATGTTCCTGACAGGTTTTTGTGAGATTCATCTCAAGCCTCCTACACTGCTTATTTTTCTTTCACACATTTTCTGTCGTTTATTTCCATTTCATTCCTGACGTTTCTTTTTTTGTCATCCTTTCTCGTGACAGCGACTCAAAACTGATCAATAACACTGCACGATCAATAATTACTGTCTGAAAACACAGCATGAACTCTATTGACGTCTTACAGAATTGTGGTTTCTCAGGTTCAGGGTTTCTCACCATTGTGAAAAACAAGTGAACTTCAGCCTACTCAATATATAATAAAAAACTCAATACTCAATATACTTAAAAAAAATCTATATTTTTATTACAAACTAACTGTAATGTTGTTGGACATTTAATTGCATGCTATTTACAGTTAAATGAAGACTTATTGTAGTTTAAATGTATTTTAAAATGCATTTATTTCAACTTTCTCAACTATTTTTTTTTTTTTTTGACCCACTTAAGTGGGACCTGAGTATATCTTCATATGGAATTTCATCATTCCATTAATTTTGAGTTACAGTTAAATTGTTTACATGTGCTGTAGTATGTTAGTGAGCACATTAAAATGAGAGTATGACAAAGCATGACAAATGATTATGAAAACATTGCTTTAAAATGCATTTTAATGTAAAATGTTTATTTTGAAATTATTTAAAAGTGTACTTAAGTGTGGAAAACTCATGAAAACCTTTTTTTTGGTACACTTAGGGCCTAAGTAATTTCATCAGTGTTATGCTTTTCATCTGACTGTATTTAAAAGTGTACTTAAGTTAACACTCATAAAAGCACTTTTTAAGTACACTTAAGTAAGTACACTTAACCCTTTTATTTCATTAAAATTATATTGTCTGCAAATACAGGTCTTTTTTTTAGTACATCATTTAAAATGTACTTTAAATTTAGAAATTTTAATGTGACATTTAAAAGTGTACTTAAGAGTGTTAAGATTAAGAAACTGTCATGAAAAATCTCTGCAAGTGCACTTAAGTAACCTTTTATTTCATTAATATTATACTGAATGCAAGTAGTTGTTAAACAATATATGATTTAAAATGTACTTTAAAGTAAAACTTTTATTTAGACATTATTTTAAATGTACTTCAGTGTGTTAAGAATTAATCATGAAAAAAAAAACACTTAAGTAACCTTTTATTTTATTGATATTATGTTGTCCACAAATAGTTGTTCAACAATGTATGATTTCAAATGCACTTTAAGTAAAAAAAAAGAAAGACATTTAAAATGCACTTAAGTGTGTTAAGAAACAATCATGAAAGCAGTCTTAAGTACACTTATGTAACCTTTAATTTGTTTAATATTATATTGTCTGCAAGGATGTTAAAAAAAAAGTTAGGAAATAGCTCTAAAAAACTATTTATGTACACTTAAGAAACCTTTTACTTCATTAGGGCTCAAGCACCAAGGTGCGTTCCAAAATGAATTGCATTTTTGAGGGCCTAAACATGCTCAAACACATGCAACTTTGCACATGCATCAGAATTGGTGAAAATTTACGTCTGATATGGGCTACATAAGTGGGTGTGGCAAAATGACTCGATAACGCCACCTATACACTTTCAGCGAAGTGTGCTTCAAGGTACGCTTCATGTGACACACCATTACCTACAAAAAAAACTCTACTAAATCCAAATCCCAACAGGAAGTAAGTTATTTTGATTTTTACCGACAAATTTTCTGCTGATTTTGCCATTTTCAGGCGTCGTATTTTAACAAACTCCTCCTAGATATTTAATGACATAACCATTATATTTGGTCAGTCTAATCTAAAGCCCTTTGTGACGTTAAATTGTGAAGATCTTGAGTTTTCGTTTGGAGGGTGTGTCCGTGGCGGCCTGACAAAGTTTGGTTTTTTTTACCATGGGAATAGAAGTTGTTGTAACTCAGGCATATAATGTCCGATCTGCCCCAAACTTCACATGTTCGATAAGAGTCCTGGTCTGAACACATTTGAAGGCCAATATTCTGTTATAATCATAACGCCACCTGTTGGCAACAGGAAATTACTTGTTTTACACTAACTTAAACATGAAATGTCCGATCTGCACCAAACTTCACGTTTGGTAAGAGTCCTGGCCTGAAGACACCTAAAGGCCAATATTCAGTTATAATCATGTTTTACACTAGCTCAAAATGTACTTTTAATTCCACATTTAAATATGTACTTAAGTGTGTTAAGAAACAGTTATGAAAGTACATTCAGAACACTTAAAATAACTTTTTATTTCAAAATTATACCATCTTCAAGTAGTTTAAAAAAAAAAAAAAACATACTAAGTGCACTTCTAATAATTAAGTGCCCTTCTTTTTCACATAACACAGCATGTTTCTGTGTTATTCTTTTATTTTTATTCCTAATAAAACATATGAAGCCATATTTTAAGTAGTTGTGAGGCCATTGGAGGGTCACTGTTTTTGCAGTCAAATCTGGTGCCAGAAATAACACTTTGCAGCTTTAAAGGGTTAACAACA
This sequence comes from Labeo rohita, assembly GCF_022985175.1. Classification (NCBI taxonomy): domain Eukaryota; kingdom Metazoa; phylum Chordata; class Actinopteri; order Cypriniformes; family Cyprinidae; genus Labeo; species Labeo rohita. Next base: position 58,486,880 of record NC_066875.1, read on the forward strand.
CCCTATAACCTTGGTGAATTCACTGTAACACATAGTGTCTCGTGATTTTGTACTGTGTTTTATCCCAGCATGGGGTTAATGGACAGTAATGGATTTTCCTCCTTGGAGACCTTTAATTTGTCACAGTTCTCACATTTGGCGAATGGCTGTGTTGTGTTTGTGAAAGTTCGCTGGCGAGCGTTGGTCCCCGTTCCCTGAATATTTTTAGCATGTGATTGGTGATGCGTCCGTGTGATTCCACTGACCAACTGCAGATGAGAGTCAGTGATTGGGCTGCCGTCAGAGAGACGGGAGTTGCTGTGGAGACTGATCGTTCCTGGTTGCACCACAGAGAAGAAATGGCCCCCTGAGGCCTGAACACAAACACACGCTGATGCCACGTCAGAACAAACATGCAGCTTAATAGGCTGTGAATCCATGAAGATGCAACATTACACAACTTAAAAACCCCACAAAAGAGTTGGACTTTTTCCCCATATTGATGAATTGCCAAAGTCAGATTGCCTGCATGCAGTGCAATATCCACGATTAGTGATTTTACATATTGACAGTACCTTCCTGTTCCTCCTGGTCCAGAATAAGTTTTTATGAGGACTAAATGTTCTGGCTGACATGTTGAAAAGAAAAATAGCCACAAGTCACAAGTTTGCATTATGATTTCATGTGATGATTTCATGTATTTCCGAATGATTCAGTGAGTCATTAGATTGATTTAAAGTAATAACACACTTAAAAAGCCCCCAAAAAGTTGGACTTTATTCTCCCCATAATAATTAATAAAAGTCAGATCATCTGCATGCAGTGCAACATCCAGGTTAATATGACACTGAAAAAACAGTCTATTATTGTAGTATAATGAGGTTTAGATACAGTATATAACCATTTAATTAAAACCATTTTATTAAAAGCCAGTTGTTGTAGTAGACATTAAGTAGACATATTGAAAAGAAATATAGCCAGAAGTCTTAAGTTTGCATTAACTTCATGTGGTTCATTTGAAAGGTTTCAAATGACTCAGTGAGTCATTAGATTGATTCAAACTAATGATACACTGTTAACATTCCGAACTGAATCATTACAGATTTATTAAGCAAATCAAAAAATCATTATTGGATCATTCCTCAGACTCTACTGCTGTGGATGTCATTGTCTGTAATTTTTTAACATGTTGTCTGTTTGTGTTTGTATAATTTATGTTATCACATCCAGTTAGAAATGAAACTAATAACACTGATAAAGCATCATTTAATTACCAAAGCCGGAAACACTGTAATAATAGAGGTAATTAAAGATGAAGATGTTTATTGGAGCATTAAAGGGGTCATCAGATGCTAAGTTCACTTTTTCATGTTGTTTGAACATTAATGTGTGTTGGCAGTGTATGTACAAATCTACACTATAATGATAATAATCCATGCAGTGGTTTTTAATTAATCTGTAAAAATAATATCCCCTTTTTCAAATCGAGCCGTTCTCAGATGACTGTCGGTGTGTCGTCACACCCACAGAGGCCGCTCCCACAATAGTTGATTGACATGAGTGTCTTACCTCAGACCAGCTGTCACAGTCCAGTAACTTTCCTTGTTTTGATGCCGGAGCAGGGATGTAAGTTAGACAAGAATATCTCTGATTGAGCGATTGAGGTGTTGTGTTGCTGGATGTAATAATGAACATAGTGACACACCGACATCTGAGCCGCTGAAAATGCAGTAGATTAGGTTTGTTTGTGAATGGAATGCACCTCCCGATCTACATATATCCATCTGTGTTGTGCGAATCATTCATAATCCAGCTTCACTTACAGCAGAAGTGAGTATAAGCGTTTTTTTATGAATCTTTGCGATCGCCTTTTCCTCATAACGTGGTAGTTAGGAAGTTTAGCGGCTAAACGTGGCTAAATGCGGATAATGTAAACAAGACCGTCTTTCCACAGAGAGAAGAGAGGGGTGGGGTGAGCAGAGCCCATTTGCATTTAAAGGAACAACCTCTTAGAATGAGATGATTTTTGCAGAGCTCATTTTGACAAGGTAAAAAGGGTGTTGTTTTACAAAACCATTGAGAATTTTTAATCAAAGTATATTACAGACTTTTCATTAAGACCCTAAAGAATCATATCAACTTGTGGAAAATGGGCATCCGATGACCTCTTTAAGCCATTTTGGAAAATGAGCTTGATCGAACATCTGTTGTGGAGTGGAATCTGGGTTGGGACAGACTACACTTTCTTACTGTGTTTTACTGTGGTACTCAGTCCACACTAGCAGAAAAATACAGATGTTCAACAACCATTAATAACAGTGGAACCAAACATTTTGATGATTCCAGACTCCCAGGATTAGTTTCAAAAGCTGAATCAGTTCGGAGTGTTACTGGTTTGTTTGATCATTAAAATCACTGCGTAATAGACAGCGAACATAATAATTGTAAAACAAAAAAGAAAGAAAAAAAAAGTGCAAAACAAAGAAAAAATAAAACATTAAAAATCATGAACGTTGAAAAATAACGTGTTCATAACATAATGTTAATATGTAAATATTTCTGACATGAAAGTCATCTTAATCAATCGCACGCGCTCACTCTCTCGCTCTATTAATTTGTTCTTGCTACAATTTCTAATTAAGATGAGAAAAGCCCAGCGGAGTCGTGATGGTCCCGCCGGAATACGGCGCGCGCGCGCGTGTGTGTGTGTGTGTGTGTGTTCTCGCTGTTAAGTGGTCGTTTTTGGCGCAATGTTTACGGTGCATTCTTCTGTTTCAGGACAGCGTAACCGATAACCATGACGACCGAAATGCAGGAGATCGCCATCACGGAGGAGAAGCCTTTACTGCCCGGTCAATCGGACGCTGTGAAGGTTAGACACACACGCACACAAACTACATGCACTTATTTGTTATTACCTTACGTTTTGCTGCCACCTGCTGCACATTTGAAAAACTTCAACATACTAAAATACAGCATCAAAAAACACTTGGATTTTATTTGTAAAGATAAATCGCACTAATTGAATGAGCGTCAATCGTAAAACACCTCTTGAGATCGGCAGTAATGCACCAAATTTCAGCGTTACTTGGCAACCAAACAGCCTGCAATTAAATTAATGAACTGTGTTATTTATCTGTAAGCGATGATTGCTAACTCAAGTCACTTTTACTATTTCACACACTTAAAATGAGTGATTTGGCCAAACCTTGAGAATTAAACTGGTGTTTCAGACCTGAATGATTCCTCAGATCATGTGTGTTGTTTAGAGAATGGGTGTGCTTGTATTTTACTAAGCGATTATCACTTGACTATAAAAAAAAAAAAAAAAAATCCCATAGATACACATTCAAATGTGTTTTATCATTTTCTTGCATTATGTCAGTCAGTTTAGCATGAAAAACAGCACATTTACTTCAATGACAGCACCTTTTAAACTGTGGTAAAATCATGTTAATGCACTTCAGCAGGCTTAGTGATTTATTCTAGACTTGTTTATACTGATTGCACTGTATAATTTTATTCATATTTTCTTTTCCTTTTGTTTATTTTAATACTTTAAATATTTTAAACTATTTTTTATCCTACTTTTTTCCTTACGTACCTTTTTAAGATCACGTTTTAACTATTAAAACTACTGTTTTTTTAGCTAATCTCTTTTTTTATAATTTCTTATTTTAATATAATTTTTTAATCTTTTTAACATTTTGAATTTTAGTTTAGTTTGAATATAAAAATATAAAATTTAATAAAATTTAATTAAAAAATATATATATATATATATATATATATATATATATATATATATATATATATATATATAATTTTATTTTATTTTTTTATTTTTTATTTTTTTATATATATATTGATGCTGGGTTAGTCAACTAACAAACTCGTGGTGGGTTCAGTAAGCTGCAAACTGTTTCTTTGAACTCAACTTAAGGTAATTTTTAGACATGCATAATAAACAGAGATATTGGTTGCTGCTGATATTGAGATTGTGTGATTGTTTTCATGCAGGACGCAGAGATCGCGGCCCGAATACTGCTAGATCAAGGCCAGGTGAGTTAAAGTTTTGCTGGATATGCGTGACTGATATGCATGTTTTATACAGTTGACAGGTTCATTAATGTTTTTCCTTTAAACATCACTCACCATTTATACTATTTTTTGCGTGTGAAGCTGCATGTGTAATAATAATAGATTTTGTTGAAGTCAGGTTTAGATGTAGCTTAGGATGTCACACTTGTCATGTCAGCTACCTGTTATTATTTCCCATTACCTTGAATTATATATGCATAAGCATGATTTTATTAAACATTTGCCTCTTTCTGTGCATTTGTGTAGGAACACCGCGTCGAGACGCCTCACGGCGTGCTGCGCGTGACTGTTCATGGCACCGGAAACGCACGCAGACCAGCAATACTGACCTTCCATGATGTGGGAATGGACAGTAAGTCACTCTCTCACACACACACACACACTGACAGACAGTAAGAAAGTTTATTTTATATTAGCACAAATAACACAACCCTGGTTTTGAAAGAAGAAAACAACAGCACTTTTAAATTATTTAAAAAGAGTTTTAAAAGCACATGCAATAGCTTGAAAAATGTTTTGTTCTATTAATTACACTTGCAAAAACATCCTAACTGAAAACAGCAATAAATGGCAATCATTTCTTCAAACCAGCAAACAAAGATTTCAGGGAATGAATGACTTTTGGAACTGATTCTCTAATTCTGACAGATTCACCAGTGAACAAGGTTTTCTTTTAACTTCAGTGCCCTAAATATAATGTTTCTTTGAGATACTTCCTCTTATGCTCATAGCAAAAATGTTTTTTTTTTTTAGCATCGACAAACAATGAGCAAATCAGCATATCAGAATGATTTCTGAAGGATCATGTGACACTGAAGACTGGAGTAATAATGATGAAAATTCAGCTTTGATCACATAAATAAATTAAATTTTACCATATATTTACAGAAAAAAAAAAATTAAATGGTAATAATATTTTACAATTTTAGTATTTTTATTGTATTTTTGATCAAATGAATGCAGCCTTGGTGAGCAGAAGAAACTTGTAAAATGTAACATTTTTAATGTGAACAACATTATCAGGAAAATACTTTCTATTAAGCTGACACTGTATCCTTTTTATGTATATTTAAAATATAATGCAGTAACAGTTATATTTATTCTGGTGTAAATGAAACAAAGAAAGAATGACAAACTTTCTTGAAAGAATAAAAGCAGCTGTAGAAGGCAATAGAAGTAAAGCATATAAACATGTCTGCATTTGTTTTGGATAATGATGTTTTCCTCTAGATGTGAAGTTGAACTAACTAGTTAGTTCTTAAGGAATCGCTGCCTATCTGCACGGCTGAAAATGTGGCGATGGTACAGTGTAAGATATTCCTGCGAGGTGAACAGGAATACAACGAACTATATGAATGTATTCACAAGCCACAACCACGTGAGCGTGTTCGATCTGAAGCTGAACATCACACCGTCCGTTTCTCATCACGCTTTGAACAACAAACACTCTGAACTTCCTCATACTGACACACAAATTCAGTTCGTCTCTGCGGCTTTCTCCTCTGCAAACCTGGAAGATGGCGTTGAGGTCGTTTTTATGTAGGAAGGACTGGTGAGGCTGTGCACCACAGCGGTGCGCTCTCGTTAGAAAACCGGCCCAACCGTCCGGCCGCGTCATATCGAAATGTTCTTGGATAATGAATCTGTGCACGAAAACATGAAATGCGTTTGGATCTGAAATTCTGTGACAGGGAGTTGGCCAGTTAGAAAACATCTCAGGCTGATTGTCGCTGGGAATGGTGTCATTCGATCCATCGCTGAACACAAGAGTGACGAAAAGTGCGAGGAGAAACGCCGATCTCATCCTGAAAACGGGAAGACGACAGACGATTAGAGCTTCACAGAAAGTCCACTTCCAAAATAAAGATTCATAGTGTACTCACCCCCTTGTCATCCAAGATGTTCATCCAGACCTTTCTTTCTTCAGTTGTAAAGAAATTATGTTTTTTGAGGAAAACATTTCCGCTTTCTCTCCAATCCATATCCGCTGATATGGTGTCACGATTTTGACCTTCCAAAATGCAGCTTCAAATTAAATGGGGCTTCAAACGATCCCAAATGCGGTTGTAAACAATCCCGGCCAAGGAAGAAGGGCCATATCTAGCGACCGAAACGATTGGTTATTTTCATTATTCAATTTTATATATATATACAATTTTAATACTTTTTATTCTCAAATGCTCGTACTGTCTTGCTCTGCCTGTGTGTTCTGACTCAAGACAGTTAGGGTATGTCGAAAAACTTGTATTTTCTTCTTCAACTTCAAAAATCATTTCAAAATCATCCTACATCAGTACCAACCCAGTACCAACCCAGTCTTTGCAAAGTGAACATGAAAAGAAGATCAAACACCCTTAACAAAAAAAGGTAAAACAGTGATATAGGATGATTTTGAAGTTGAGGGAGAACATGAGATGGGAGTTTTTCAACATACACTAACTGTCATGAACCTGAACAAAAACAGTTCAGGCAGAGTAAAACAAGATGAGTGTTTGGCATTAAAAAGTATATAAATTGTATTGTTTTTATTAAAATAACCGATCGTTTACAATGCATTAGGGATTGTTTGAAGCCCCATTTAAACTGCGTTTTGGAAGTTTAATTTCGGGGCACCATATCAGTCCATTATATGGAGAAAAATGCTGAAATGTTTTCCTCAAAAAAAATAATTTCTTTACTACTGAAGAAAGAAAGACATGAATGTCTTGGATCACAAGGGAGTGAGTAAATTATTTGTAAATTGTTCTGAAAGTGGACTTCTCCTTTAAAAGATGCAAAGTTAACACAGTTGAGTGAGATTATGCTAAAAAAGAAGAAATATCTGTTTTCATTTTGATTTTTGTAAGTTTTCTATAAGTTTAAAGCAAGTTTGTAACATTTTCAATGGTTTTGACCTGCAGTGATCCAAATTCATAAAATATCAGATTAAACAACAGATTCTCACTCCTAACTTGCCATGTATTCACAATTTGTGTTGGAGAATGTGTTGGATTAAATGGATTGATGAATTTGAAAAAAGTATATTTTCATTTGACAGAATTTGAATTCATTATATGCAACAAAGTCATAAAGTTATATTTATGTACCTGTTTAGTGTTTGAGAACAACCCGACAGTCCTTGTATGCAAGTCGTTCCTGTCAGTGGTGGTTGAATATTTTGTGCTGTCAAAGTTAAAAAAAAAAAAAAAGTGTGAAACTGTTTTTACAGCATTGACATCAGCATTTACTGCTGTGTAACGTACACGACTGTTCAAATGTTTAGGGTCAGGAAGTTTTTTTTTTTTTTTTTTTTTTTTTTATTGTTTTTGTGTGAAGTCTCTTCTGCTCATCAAAGCTGTATTTATTTGATCTAAAGAATCAGTAACTCAGTAAAAATGTTGTTACAGTTTAAACTGTATGTGTTTTCAAAATGAATATGAGTTAAATTGTAATTTACTGCTGTGACCAAAACTGAATTTTCAGCATCAGTCTTCAGTGTCACACGATCCTTCAGAAATCATTCTAATATGCTGATTTTGCTGCTCAAGAAGCATTTCTGATTATTATCAGTTGACAACAGTACTGCCTAATATTTTTGTGGAAACTGATTTTAATTTTCAGTATTACTTGATGAATAGAAATTAAAAAAAAAACAAAAAAAAAAAAAACATCTGTTTAAAATAGTAAGCATTCCGCTAGTGAAAAATGAATATACTAAAATGTATTTAAATTACATTTATTTCATACTAAGTATACTACAAATACATTTACATATTATGTACTTAATGAAAATACCCTCCAATTGTACTTTTAGTACCAAACTGGTATATTTAAAGTCTGCTAATTTGGAACAACTCATTTTGTATTTCATGCACTTTAATTCTGAAGTCCAACTAAAGATATACTTAAATATATTTGATTGTGCTAAAGTGGAACTATTTTTTTAGGTACACTTTAAATATCTTGCACTTAGAGTCATTAACATTATTAAATATTATATCATACACTCATCATTAATAGTGACAATAAAACATATTTTAGGCTTAATATTAAGAAATGTGCACTGTGCACAAGTAGTACTCCAAATAAAGTGTAATTACAATTTTTATATCAGTAAGTCTCAAGCAATATGTCAAGAAATATGTTAATAGACTTGAACTATAATTAGTAGAAAATAAATGCATTTTAAAACAATTTTTTTTACTAGGGTCGTAACATTATAAATGTCTTTATTGTCCCTTTTCATTAATTTAATGCATCCTTGCTGAATACAGTAAAAGTATCAATTTCTTTCATAAAATGTCTTAATGACCCCAAACATTTGACTGACAGTGTAACATATAATGATTCAAATCTGTATTCTGATTGCGTGAGATCATTAAACAAAGCAGTTGCGATAGACAAAACATACTGAATTGAACGGTAAAATTTGCATTTCAAACCATATTTGTACTGTATGCAGATTTACCTTTTGTTGTTCTTGAGTTTGTGTGAATGAAAGACACTGGTTGAGTCTGAGCTGGAGATCAGAAAGTGTCTGAGATGCTAACTGGACTGATATTTATTGGCAGGAAAAGAGGTGGGGAGTGAAAATACACCCTGTTTTTTAGAAATGCACCACAAATATGTTTCTTGCCAGTAAGCAAAATGTAGTGCCATTTCTGCTTCTTTGTCTACCTTTGGAAATTCATATAGTGCTACAATAAAAATGAGAATAAAACAAAGTGACATGTCTTTAAAAACAGTCACCAGAATGAACTTGAGGAGAACTGGCTTCATGTATCCACTAAAAATCACTAAAACACCAGCTGATTCAAGCACACCAAGACTACAAACATGATGAAGAAAAGTAATTGTATTGAAGTAAACAATTGTATTGCATTTGATACAGTTTTCAGACAAAAAAAAAAAAAAAAAAAAAAAAAAAAAAAAAAAAAAAAAAAAAATATATATATATATATATATATATATATATATAATACAGAATATAATGCAGAAAATGTTTGAAATTCTTAATCAATCAACAGGGGAGTACCGTGATACTAATTAAGTGTTTTTTTTTTTTTTTTTTAATATAACCTATTCACCTGGGCTGTCTCAGATCAAAGGCAATCAAAAGGATTTTACCAAAGAACAGATGCATTAATAATTGTGACATTCAAGTGACTTACACTCCATTCAAGCTGCACATTTGCTCCAGACCAAACTGTGCTCTGCAAAGAAAGCTTTTATTGAGAAGCTTCTGGAATTATATCCAGTTTAAACAGACATGTGGCATAGCAACATTTTAATTAATGGTTAAAAACTACTTGGTGTGACCTCTAGCGAGGTCTGCAGGTCCGACCATGTCGGTATGGTTCAGTGTTAGTTTGTGTCTCATAGTGAACAGGTAGACAGCGGTTTCCAATGACCTCGCAAGCAACAATCACATAAAAGTACTCAGTTTGAAGCTGAACTTCACATTGACCATTTCTCTTAGTGCTTTTAACAATGTACACTCTGAACATTCTCTTGCTGATGCACAGGTTTTGTGTGTCTCTGACACCTCGTCCATTGCAGATTCTTTTAATGCTATTGGTGTTGTTTTTATGGAGGAAGGATTGTAAATGTGTTCTCCCGCACAGATTCCTTCTCGTGAGATAATCTGCCCAAGCGCTTTCCTGGCTCGTGTTGAACTCACGCGAGATAATGTGTCTGCGTTTAAACTGATTATATGCGTTGTTATTCCGAGATCTCTGGCAGGGATGTGCCCAGTTAGAAAAAATGTCTGAAAACATCACCAGTTCATTGTTGCTGAAACTGATGTTGTTCAATCCATGACTGAGCATGAAAAGGAACATAAGGAAAACCACCGTTGTCATCCTGGAAACAGCAGTGACAGGTGTTTAGAGATTCACACATAGGTAGAATAGTACAAAATACAATGAACACCAGTTAATGAACAATTTCTACCATAAAATAAGCCAAAATCAGCAATTATGTGGACAAACTCAATAACAGCATTCACATGCTTAGATTGTTCACTCATTGTTTTTTAGTATTAATTGTTTCGAAAGCTGTATGTGCCACTTTTACTAAAAAAAACAAACAAACAAACAAATTCATTAATATTTCACAAGTTTTTTTTTTTTTTTTTTTTTTGAAAATCAGTGAATGAAAAACATTTTTGAAAACCAATGAATCTCACCCTGTATTGTTAAAAACTGTTAAATAAATAAATATATATATATATATATATATATATATGAATATGTTCAAAATGGCAGTATGGTTTATGATTGACCTTGAAAACTCTAAATACTCACAGAAATATACAGTTTCAATTATAACAGAATATAATAGATATTTGTGCAATAATTATAAACTTTATTTATATTAATGAACCATACATATTTACAGCATAATTACAAAATAGTGTCTGTTTACCTCTTCATTAGAGCGATTGTTTAGATGCGTCTCTTCCCTCTTCAGTATTTTGTGCTGTGAAAAAATAAAAAAGTGTGAAGTTGCTTCAACAGTGTTTTTTCTCATGCAAACCATTTGTGTGTTTGACATCAGTGTTTACTGCACTGTGGCAGGCCCAGTTCTACGGGGTGTGGTAGACGTGCTAAGCACCCTTAAATGAAATTAATAGCACCCTCAGTTAAAGCTGTAATAATGACATTTCTTTGCAGATTTGGCAAACCTTCCAGTGCGTTATTCTTTGGAGATCAGTTTCTATTTCAACGTGTTTCCACAGCACTGAGCAGTGTAGCCAATCACAGACAAGTCTGTTGATTTCTTGAACACAACAGCCAATCAGAGGCGTTTAAGTTAGAATCTACTCACTTAAGTTTTGTTCAGGTGCTGTATTCAGCACAAATCATTTCATTATAGCAAAATATAGACGCAGTGCAAATAAGAGATTCATTGTGCAGCATAGAGAACTTCACTGATTATAACATAATTTTGTGAGATCGCCATGAACTCAGATGAGTGATAGCCTTTTAGTGATTATAGAGGGATCACTGTTTGTGCCATAGCAATTGATGGTGCAGAAATTTTAAATACATAAAATTTTATGTGATCATTCAAACCTGATCAAGCTTAACAATACTTATAATTAATAACATATTTATAACTCAAATGAAAACTTTTCTGCAGCATTTGGGACAATAATGAAATGACTTTCAGACATTATAAGTTTGCCCTAGATGTCTAAATGAGTAACTCTGTGCATAATACCTTGTTTATCAAAGATAATTAGAATGTTATCACAAAAGAATGAATACAATTATGCATTTGGCAGATTTTATTCAAAGAGACTTATATTTTGTTTAAGCTATACATTTGATCTTTTTTTTTTTTTTTTTTTTTTTTTTTTTGCACTGCAAAGAAAGCTTTAATTGAAATGTTTCTGGCATTACATTTTAAACATGCATGTGGCGTAACAGCACTTTTAATGAAACGTTAAAGAACAACCTTTCAACCCTTATTTAATCCTCCACAATCAATTTTATGAAATGAAATCATGTTGTATAATTGCAAGGGTATGGCTTTTTGCCCTTTTTAGGGTATTGTTTATGATAGTGCACAGGTAGATTGTTCTCACATTTAACAGTTATGCTAGTGTTCACTTGACTGCATTTTTCAATGATACATTCCCATTCCAAAGCATCGGTGGTATTGTTTTTGCTTTCAATCATGTACACATGGAAGAGTTTTGTACTTCTGTCATAGTTATCATTTGTTTTTTCACTAGCACCATTGCAGATTTGCTTTATATTTTCTTCAGTGTCCTTAATGAAAGACTGTGTTTCAGTTCTACCGCAGAGACTATTGTTCACTAGGTAGTTCACCCAAACAGTTTCATTATCTGTTTGAAAATCAGCTGGGAGAATGTGTTTTTTCTTGAACTCTGCGTATCGATCATTGCTCTGGCGTTCGGATTCAACACTAAGAGCCAGAATGAAGAGAAGCGAGAGGAAAACTGCAGATCTCATCCTGACAACAAGAGAAAATAAACATTTAGTAAGAAGTGAGTCGTGCTATGGAAGTTACGTCAGCATTTTCACAGTTATGAACTATTGACTATTTAGCTAATTTAAAAGACTGACTGACCAGTGGGTTGTAAGGAAACCCTGAATGATCCACTCGATCAGACACTAATGGCTTAGCATACATTTAACTGATAAAAATGATTTTGTGGTGAAGTAAATACTACATTAAAAAACAAATGTAATTTCTACATTAAATAATTTAGTGCAGGCTAGAATAAAAAATAAATAAATAAAGTAAATTATATATTAGTACTCATTTAAAGCTTGTAGAAATTAAAGTTTGAACTTATAAGTATATTTTACTTGGAATTGTTGGTTGTTTACAAGGATTCTTTGAGTAAATATCAAAGTTCTGATCCCGTTTTTTCCCATCATGCACTAGAGCGTGAATAATTTTTCACTATTTTCGAGTTGTATTTATACTGTTTTATGGTTGCTTTGTTGTTAGGTTTAGTAACTTACTGTTTTGTGACATCTGGAGTTCATTTTCTACTCAAAATGACCCATTCATACTCAAACACTGTCCACTAATTGTTACCATCATTGTGTATGGTGTACCAAATATTAAGGTCACTGTGTTCATATGGGTAAAAATTATATTAGACATATCATCTTAAAAGGATTTTTAATATTTAAATTTTACTTAAAACTTATTAAAAAATGTAAAAAAAAATTAAAAACTTGCAAAAAAAAAAAAGTCAATCTTATTTATTGATTTGTTTGTTTGTTTGTTTGTTTTTTTAGTGATATTCTTGTCTGTGATTGTAATGAGTTTGAAATACTGTATTTTCATTCTGAGAAAGAACTTATCCCAAAAGTCGTCAGTTTGATGCCATTGACAGTGTCAAAGTGCATAAGCATGTTTATTTTTCTATTTTTATTTTTTAGCAGATCAGTTCTACTCAAGGTTACACATTATCTTGGAAGAATATTATTACATGAACAAACAAATATGTAAAACTGCTTTACATGTTACAAACCTCAATTATAAAGAAGAAAAAAAAAAACTTTCATATTTTACCTTTGTGTTGTTCTTGAACTTGTGTAAAAGTCTTGTCGAGTCTGAGCTGTTCAGAAAGTCCAGAAAGCATCTGTTGTGTATGAGATACTCACTGGACTGATATTTATTGGGTTGAAAAGGGGCAGGTGTGAAAATACGCACTGTTTCTTGGAAATACCTCACTAACACATTTCTTGCAATATGACTGTTACTGGTTCTAATAATAATATATGTGGTTTAAAAGCAGTTCTGCACATCACACTAAACAAGATGAGCTCTTCACACTCAGTCCATTTGTTAACACTTAATGAGTGTATTTAAAACACACAAGACGTCTGCCATTGCACACTCTGTAACAGAAAGATCATCAAATTTCAGTTTTTATTAAGTAATTCACATTGAAACAAAAGACAGAAAACACTGCGCAAAGTGATCCACAAAATATAATCCACAAACACAGAGTAACAGAAACAATACTTAAGCAAGGTATATATATATGAGCTAAGTATCAAAATGACACACTGCTGAGGTTAATGGAACAATCATCCGTGCCAGGGCTGATGGCAATTGAAGTCCAGAACAAACAAGCAATGATCTGGGAGAGTGCCCTCTGGTGGCTGTCATAGGCACACCAGCTGATGACTGTGACAACATCAACTTTTGGATTAGCTAGAGCAGCAAACTCAATTCCTGAATGGCTGTTGCCCTGCAGAGGCTTATTTGAAATGCAAATGGTATGTGTGTTGTGGCAGGGGTAGAGTTAAACTCTGCCTTTTCACCCTCTAGTTTGACACCTGTGAGCTAGAGGTTTCTTTTATTTTAAATTTAAAGAAGCGGGTTCTGATTAACAGTTCTTGTTTAAGTAGAGAATCGGTACAAAATGCAAATGTAGATGCTCATTCAGATCAGATCAGTTTAAAAGATTCATTAAAAGAATGATTCCTTTACAAATTAGACATCTGAACAGTAGCTTTGTTTATTTATTGCTGAAAAGAACAGAGCACAAAACTTACTGTTTGTGTTATTAGCCATATTTAGCCCTTTGGGCCTATACTGTGTAGTTTTTAAAAAATGCTGAATAAAAAGTGAGTGAATGAATGTAAACAAGTAGCAGTGCTGTGTGTTTGTTTGTGCGTGTGGTTTGTTTATGCTTAAATGTTTTCTAGTATCCCAGCTTAACAATTACCTAAATGAAAGTAGTTTCGATTGCTGTTGTCTATCTGTCTCAGGTAAGAGCTGCTTCTCCACCCTGTTTAAGTTTGAGGAAATGCAGGAGATTGTGAAGAACTTCACTGTGGTTCATGTTGATGCTCCAGGACAAGAGGACGGCGCGCCTGTTTATCCTGCTGGGTATATGCAGTTTATATATTTATATGGTTTATACAGTTGCGTATATGTGTATATATGTACATGTATGTATGTTTGTGTGTGTGACTGCTGAGACTTGTGTGGGTGTTATAAAAAAGTGTGAAAATTAAAATACATTAAATGACACCTGTCTAGTGTCTTCAGAAGGTGTTAGTGGTTTTACATCCTTCGTGTTTGTTGCAGATTGTGACTCAGAGACTATTTTTATGCTTTTACATGTCCACAGGCTGCTCGTGTTAGACGTTAAAAGTCCTAAAATGTTTAATTTTCTCTTACAGATACCAGTATGCATCTATGGATCAGATCTCGGAGATGATCCCCGCTGTCCTGCAGTTTTTTAAGTGAGTTAAACAAGTCGTTGCACGTTTAAAATTTCATTAGTGACACTTCAAACTGCAAATATACTTGACAATAGCTCTAATGTTCATATGATACAGTGTGGATTACTTTCCTCTTGTTTAGTTTTCGCACAATTATCGGTGTTGGAGTTGGAGCCGGCGCTTACATACTGTCCAAGTTCACTGTGAGTCACACATCTGACACATATGCATGCATTTGTATTGTTTTGTTTTTTCTTTGTAATATACAGAAAATACATTTGCCATTTCTTTAATCAAAAACTGTTGATTATCAGATATTTCATAATAAACAGATTATTGAATATATTCATAGTACAGTAAGTTAAAATCCAGTTAAAATTTAACACAAGCAGACACTGAAATACTCAATGAAGCCCTCTGCTGGACAAAAAAAATAATAATAATAAAATAAAAAAAACACCCACTGAGGCATTAAATATGATTACACTTTGCAGACTGTTTAAATATACAGTACAGTAAATATTAGAAACTCTCAGAATGGACATTTTACTGTGCTTATTGCATTGCTACCTTAGATTTTGGCCAACAATAAAGGTAGCATCATTTTGTAGTGTTTTGAACAGAAACGTGTCTGTAAAGCCTTCAAATTGTTTAAATATTCACTAAATGGTGCTTTATATCCTCTCCTCTCTCTTGCACACAGCTGACTAACCCTGAAGCTGTGGAAGGCCTCGTTCTGGTCAACGTCGACACAAACGCACGAGGTTGGATGGACTGGGCCGCTCAGAAGGTCTGTCAGCTGTACATAAAGTCACTGTCTGATTAATATTAACAGGCAATATGTACTCAAAAGTGACTTGGATGACTGTGTTTCTTCTGCAGCTCTCCAATCTGACGTCTTCCCTCACAGACCAAATCCTGTGTCACCTCTTCAGTCAGGTGTGTGTTTGTTAGTGTTGGGTTCGAGTCCACCTAAGTCGAGTCCGAGTCGAATCCGAGTCTTTAACCAATCGAGTCCGAGACGAGTCCGAGTCCAAAATGGGCCGAGTCGGACTCAAGTCCGAGTCCCAAAGGGCCGAGTCCGAGTCGAGTCCGTCCGAGTCCAACAATACTGTTTGTCAGTAACTTAACGTTGTTTTATCCCAGGGGTGCCCAAACTCGGTCCTGGAGGGAGGTGTCCTACAGATTTTAGATCCAGCCCCAATTAAACACACCTGAACCAGCTAATCAAGCTTATACTAGGCATACTAGAAACCCCCTGGCAGGTGTGTTGAGGCAAGTTGGAGCTAAACCAAGGACCAGGACTGAGTTTGGCACCCCTGTTTTTAACCTTTACAACTAGAAAAATTCAATGTCAGTTGAAATGTAAGAAAAGCAAACCTCTATTGGATCTTGCTATTTTGATTTCACAATATCTCATAATTAGTGTCCATGCACTGCTTAGCAAACTTAAAGTCATGCAACAGAAGTTATGGCTGATCTATGTAATGTGACCTATTTTAGAGTGAAACAGGTTTTAGAATGTGATAAATTATAGGGCGGGACTTGACTTTATTCATCAATGTAGTAAATGTATAAATTCAAGGGTGGGGGTAAAGGAGTAGGTATATTGGTGAATGGGATCTTAAAGGGGTCATCGGATGCTAAGTTCACTTTTTCATGTTGTTTGAACATTAATGTGTGTTGTCAGTGTATGTACAAATCTACCCTATAATGATAAAAATCCATGCAGTGGTTTTTAATTAATCTGTAAAAATAATATCCCCTTTTTCAAATCGAGCCATTCTCAGATGTCTGTCGTTGTGGCGTTACATGACAGAGGCCGCTCCCACGATAGTTGATTGACATGAGCGTCTTACCTCAGATCAGCTGTAACAGTCCGACCTCATTTCGACATTTCCGTCAACTGTCTCTGGACTCGGACGGACTCGGGATATTTTCAGAGTCCGAAAGGCTTGAGTCCGAGTCAAGTCCGAGTAAAAATGCATCCGAGTCCGTGACAAGTCCGAGTCGCGTAAAAATTGTACTCGAGACCGGACTCGAGTCCGAGTACCCCAACTCTAGTGTTTGTACATCAACAATAGGGACTTTAGATAGAACTGAGTGTGTGTTTGTCTCTGTTTGAAAGATTTATATGTATCAGGCCTCCGATCAACCTGATGTAGATTATTTTTCTGATAATGATCAGCTGACTGTATATTAAACAAACAAAACATTGTTTTTTCGATGTCAATTATGAGATTTTGGACTATTTCTATAACATGTATTATTTTGGACTTATAAAATCAATCAATACACATTTATGAATTAGTTTCTTACACTTTTTTTATTTGTTTGTCTATAGATATTTGCACTATAATACATATCCTTAACTGCCATTTTCTCAAAATGAGATTATATCTCAACTTCAGCAGCACTTACGGTTTTATTTTCTGTCTATACTCTGAAGGTTTTTACTGAGGGATTTCTTAATTTGTCATTCAGCTGGTTTTATTATTGCACATCTATTTGCATCTATAGACATTAATTACAATCCATATCATAGGCTGTTTTTTAACCGTGTCCACTTTAGTATGACTTATATACACAAAATTTTACAATTTTATTCCTGTCTATATTCTGAATGTATTTATAGAGGGGTTTGTTCATATATCATTTGCCTGATTATATATATATCATTTTATTCATAAACAATATATCTATTGACAGTTTTTCTGATTAAGTGAGTGATTAAAAATCTTTAACTCTGTTATGTCAACAAAATCAAACAAGAAGTTGAACCAGACTTCATCCAATGATCAGATTTATAATCTGGAAATGTATGCAAAGTAGTGCATATTTAATTACACAACTCATCTTTTGCATATTTAAACAAAACATTGTAGAATATTTATATACAAAACAATTCGCTTAATACACTGAGATTAATCAATTGCGAAAGCATGGTCACAAGTCTCACTTTCTATGTCTTATTTATTTATTTATTTTACCCTATTCACCTGTACCCTCTTTTCTTAACAAATATCAAATAATTGGACATTCAATATTTATTTTACATTAAATTACACTGTTATGTAAGAAAAAGCTGCTTTTGAGCAGAACTAGCACAGCTGTGTGGGAAAACTGTCCATTTCTACAGTTTAACATCATTATACAGAAATGATTGACTGCAGAATGATGCGACTGACCAATCAGAATCAAGTGTGTAATCATTTTGTATAATCCCATCCATTATAAAGATGAGGGTTAGTAAAAGGATGAATACTGATTTTGTTGTGTGTGCGTTTGTTTGTTTTCAGGAAGAGATGTCGGCAAACACAGATCTCATTCAAACTCACAGAGAGAGAATCGCAAAAGCACCAAACCTCATCAACATCGAGCTCTTCTGGAAGAGCTACCAGGGGTAAAATCACACACATACAAAAAGAGCAAAAACAGTAATTTAGCAAAATCGCCGTATTCTTCTGGCTGTTTAAATGTTTTATTTGAATTGTGTGTTCACATTACCACATGTTTTAGGGACTCAAAATATATAATTAATTACATTTTACTTCATTTTAATCATGTAGAATTGTAAGGGTCAAAGATCATCATCATTAACTATATATATATATATATATATACATATATATGCTCATTAAGCCTGCATTTATCTAAAAAAAAAAGAAAAATTAATTATTCTAGGTTTGCTGTGTACATGCATGCTCAACAGTACACTTAAATGTGTGTTAAAAAGTGATTAAATGTCATCCATCCATCCATACCTATCAATTCCATGCAATTAGGTGTGATGCAATGTACATGTTATTAGCAAGCAGGTTCACACACGTGATATGGCACAATGAAAGAAATGCAATTTTGAGCTCCTTAATAATCAAACTTTTATGTTTCTCTTTTTTGCCTTACAGTCGTAGAGATCTGAACATCGACAGGAATAACATGTTCAAGTAAGAATGATGAAAATGAAACCAATCTTTCTTACAGATGTTTGTCTTTTGGCATCTCCTCACATGTCTGTGTGTTTCAGATGTCCTGTGATGTTGGTGGTCGGTGATCAGGCTCCATATGAAGAAGCTGCTGTAAGTCTTTATGCCAGTTAGTTAGCTAATTAAAAAAAATAAAAAAATAAATAAAAAATATTCACAGAAACTCACAAGCATCTTCTGACTGCATATCTGTTTCTGTCCACTAGGTGGAGTGCAACAGCAAACTAGATCCAACTACGACCTCATTCCTCAAGGTTTGAGCATCACCTGTTTTTTTTGTTTTTGTTTTTTGTCTGATTTTGTACTTCCAATAATTTTAATAAACTTAAAATCAAAAGAAGAGCAAACATAATAATAATTAATAATTAAAACATATATATATATATTTTTTTTTGAATAACGTGTTCATTAAATCTTAAAATGATCTTATGAGATAATTTGAAGAAGAATTTGAGAAAACAGTTTGTGTCACAAAAAAACAAGTACATTTTTGTATGGCCTCTTGTTTGTTGTTTTTATGCAGATGGCTGATGCTGGCGGGATGCCACAGCTGACTCAGGTAAGGCACATCACATCATTATTTATCAATACAAATAATCTATTCAGATGAAATCTGTGCAGTGTGTAAATGAAATGTGTTTCTCTACAGCCCAGCAAACTGACAGAAGCGTTTAAGTATTTCATTCAAGGCATGGGATACAGTAAGTGACATGAAAGCTATTGATTATTGAGGAATATCATGATATATATATATATATATATATATGTGTGTGTATGTATGTATGTATGTATGTGTGTGTATATGTATATACGAAATTGAGGTTTTAATCATCTAATCATTAAATTGATCAAAAGTAACAACAAGATATTTATAATATTACAAATTTTTCTTTCAAATAAATGCAGTTTTTTTTTTTTTTTTACTTTATATTGATCAGATAATCTTGAAAAAAATAATATGTATCAGGGTTTCCACAAAATTAAGAAGCTGCACTTTTTTTCAGTGTTTATAATAATCATAAACGTTTCTTGAGCAGCAAATCGGCATATCAGAATGATTTCTGAACGATAATGTGACACTGAAGACTGGAGTAATGATGCTGAAATTCAGCTTTGATCACAGCAATCAATTACATTTTAACATATTAGAAAACAGAGAAAACAGTTATTTTAAAATAAAATATTTCAATAAAGATGTTATCATTTTACTGTATTTCTAAACAAGAAAAATCCAGTCTTGGTGAGCAGAAGAGGCTTGTTTCAAAAACATTAAAACATCTTATCAACCCAAACTTGTGAGCATTAGTAATAATATATACAATGATATAAACAGTGTTTAAGCTTCGCATGATCAATAAACAAGACATTTAACCCTTAGGGTTTAAATGTTTGTCCTGTTTTTGACCAGATTAACTAGAGCAAGTGGTAGGGTACAATGGGGCTAAAGGCACATCTTAAGAAAAAATGTGCTGTTCACTGGACCTAAAGTGTATAATTGCAAAAAAAAATACAATATTGTATTGAACATTTATGGGGCAACAGATTTTGAGTGACAATAAATCATATACGTTTATACATTTAAAAAAAAAAAAAAAAAATGTTTTTTTTTTTTGTTTTAAAATCTTTTACCCCACACTCTCAGAAAGAAAAAAAAAAAAAAAAAAAAGTACAGTTCTGTCGCTGGGGCAGTAAAAAAAAATGAAAAGGTACATCTTTGTACCCCTAAACAGTACATATTAGTACCTTAAAGGTACATTTAGTACTTTGAAAGTACATATCAGTAACTTAGAGGTACATATTGGTACTTTAAAGGTACATATTAGTACTTTAAAAGTACATATTTGTACCTTTTCCCTTTGTACCTTAGGGTACCGCCCCAGTGACAGAACTGCACCTTTTTTTCTGACAGTACACACAGGGTAAAAGGCTCACCAGCATGGGGCTAAAGGCACACAGTATTGATCTAAATACTTGAAATAATGTAATTATTAAAATTATTTTATTATTATCATTTAGTTCTTGTTCAAAACAACCACTTCAGCAAAGTTTGTACTATTTACTGCTTATTGTATAAATATATTGTCATTAAACTGTTTATATAATAAATATATATTTTAAAGTACAGAGACAAAATCATTTTAAAAGGTAAAGATTCTGAAAGCATTGAAGGAGATCCCATGTTAGTTTAATATAGATTTACAGTAATACCAACAAATAATATTTGATTATATTATATGATTAATGTCATGTTTTTAAATATGATGGTTGTATACTAAACATGGTGATTATCTCTAAAATGGACACCCAACATGATATTTACCATCTGAATCTAACCATGTCATGTCAACAAATGGAAAAGTCAGCCATCTATTAATTATCATGTTAATTACTGTGCCTTTTAGCCCCAACAGCAGGGATACTTTTTACCCCAAATAACATACTTTTACATATTCTTTTGTTATTTAAAAACAGTTGCTTTACTTACCCTAAACAACACCGAAAATCATTAAGAACACATTTGTCTCAAAATATATGCATTTATTTTGGTGATTCTAATTTGCTACTTAAATCTACAACATTAAATAAAAACATAATAATAATTAATAAAAATAATAATAATAATAATAAAAACATAAAACAATAGATCAAGTACACTGTAAAAAAAAAAAAAACAATTTGTTGAGTCAACTTAAAATAATTTGTAACCTGGCTGCCTTAAAATTTAAGTTCAGTGAACTCAAAAAAAAGCTTATTCAAATTGAAATTTATTAACTTTAAATTATACTAAGTGACAACTTAGATATTTGAGTTGAATCAACTTAAAATTTTAAGGCAGCTGGGTTATTTACCCATCTGTTAAGTTTAGCAAACACAAATATCTAAGTTATTACTAAGTACAACAACATTTCAAGTTGACTAAACTTATTTTCGTTGACTGAACTTAAAATTTTAAGGCAGCAGGGTAACAAATTATTTTAAGCTGACTCAACAAATGGTGTTTTTTTATTTTTTACAGTGTAAGCACAGAATCAACTTTGCGCTGCCGCTCAGGATCGCACCAAGGATCAGACAAATTTGCATGTGCATCTTAAAAAGTGAATGTTTTAGAAAGTGCTACGATTAGTTTTCAAAGGCGCCTTTTACCCCGGGGTGCCTTTAGCCCTGTTGTACCCTAATTATTTATATTAAACAATCCTGACTTTTTCCCCTTCATAATTCTAAATGTACGTCTTGTAATTTGGACTTTTTTTCACAGAAGTCTGAGTTTACATCTTGCAACTATTTATTCGTTTACTAAGCAAAGAAAAGAAAAGAAAATAGTTCTTCTGTTTGTTCTCTGATGTTTGCGCTGCCTCTCTTTCCCCTTCAGTGGCGTCCTCCTGCATGACGCGCCTGTCGCGCTCGCGCACCACGTCGCTCTCGTCCTCCTACTCCATGGAGGGCTCGCGCTCGAGATCCCGCACGCTGTCCCAGGGCTCGCAGGGCGGACAACTCCCGCCGAGCCCGTCCCATACCATGGAGGTGTCGTGCTGAGGAGCGCCAGAGAGGGGGAGAGAGATGGACGGATGAAACGCTTGAGTCTTCTTGGTGGCGGAAAGCAAGTTTCGTGCATGGCGACAGACGGACGGATGATGACGACTCTCTCCCTCCCTTTACCGACCCGTCAGGCAGATGATAGAGCCCTTTAACTCTGTGACATGGGCGGGGCCTTTAGTGAGACCCAAATGTAGTGTTAACCAATAGTAATACTTCTAATATGAATATTGATTATTAATATTAATAACGACGAGCGTCACTGAAAAAATAAATAACAATGTTTCTCTTAATTACATGTTGAATTTGTAAACTCTAAACGAATAGAGAAAAGAGTATATAAGCTCATAATGTGTGTCTATCAACTTCTATGTGATTATTATTTTTGGTGTGCTTTTTTCTTTTGTTTTTGTATTTTGTATCATTATTATTTTTTTCTGTTATACAATCCTGCTGCTGTGAGAGGAGTACAGTATTTTCGGAGACAAAAGTTGTAGGCCGAAGTACTCGTCTCTGTAGATGACAGCCACCTCATGTCTTCCATTTGCCCTTAACGAAAAAGCTATATACATAAAAGCGTGAAAGAAAAATACTGTAATTATATTTTACTTTAATTTGTTTGGTTGCGGGGTTGGGTCCATTGGGGTCTTTGCCTGTTCGGAATTGCATGCCGGAATTTTTACTTGACCATGTCAGTCTGTTTTTTTGTTTTTTACGGACTTTACTTTCGTTTTATTTCGGTAAGAGTGTGTGCGGTCTTAAATAGGAAAAAAAACAACAGGACGGTCACAGGGGATGTTGTTTTGCAGTCAAGTGACATGACGTTCACATTGTAGTTATGTGATCTGAATTCTTTTAACATTAGATGGGGATTCATCTGTGGGGAATTGATTAGATGGTTAATAAAGGTGTCTGTTTGATGGTGGTTGGGTTGAAGAAATTGATGACGGTACAGGTGAAAAGGAAAGTTGTTTGACCGAGCTTGATGAATGTTTATAAAGACTTACGCACCGCTTAATCGCTTACAGTGAGAGCAGACATATGAATCAAGAAAGTAAAGAAATTCGATTTTAAGTTGACGTTCAGGTGAGGGCAAAATTGGTAGAAATGCCAGACAAATGCTTCAGTCACATGTACAATGAAATGCTGATGGGAACTATTAATAATCAGTTAATTTGTAAACCACATCTCTGCAAATCAGTCTATAAAAATTACCGCAAGACAAAATGTCAGTATTGAGATTTACATGAGATTTTGACATCCTTTTCTCCAGTCGTAATCACAAATGCGGGAAATTTGTGGCTAAATGTGAACATCTTTTCTAGTTTTATGAACGGACAAAAACCAGAAATGTGTTCTGCTTGTGTCATAAATGAGCTAACAGAACGCCCATAAAGTCATTTAAACCGGGTCTTGCGAGAAACCGCACCAATTTACTTGTCTGTATGATTTGATTTGTGTGATTTTTAGAAGTTCGCTGAAGTTTAAGGTACTTACAGACTGTCATTAAAGTGCGCCATTAAAGGAACTGTTAAGCGTAGCCTAATTTGTGCAAAATCACACATGTAAACACGCTCATTCACAAGTCCAGTTATAAAGCAGTCAACTCAACTACTAGTTTGAGAAATAATATACCTGCATGATGAATAATAATTCATTAATAATGTTTTTATTCAAGCAAATACTGACCTGTAAACAGGATTTAATCTACACAGTGTCGTTTTCACCTGCACTCAGTACATGAGGTTAATTAATACCCTTACGGAAATTAACCATGGTTTTATTATAGTAAAAGTGTAGTAACCATGTTTTTTTCCGTATTGATTACCAGTTGTAAAACCACAGTTTAACTACACATACCATGGTTAAACTATGGTTAGAATACCAAAAACATGGTTAATTTGTAGTTACCATGGTTTTAGTAAGCATACAAGTCCACCTGTACACCGTCAGTGGGGAGATCATACCAATGTATCATTATAATTTAGATCAAATTATATCCACCAATTCGCCAAAACATAAAATGTTTACGATTTGCCATGAGAGTGTGTTGTGAGTTTCCAGATGTGTACCTTTGTGGACATGTACCATGGTATTTTTTTGAAGTACAGTGGTGTAATACCCTTGTACAGTAGGCCTATTAGCGTATCCATCTAGTACTGTGATATCAAAGGCCTAAGGTTTTGATACCATCACTGTACCATGGTACGGACACGAGACTTTGTTGAACCCCGTTAGTCGGCTTGCAGAAGTGTTTGGTTGGAAACGGTGAGGGTGGACTCATGGTGATGGTGACGTTCGTCTTTTTGAATGGCCGTTCCTAGATTTAACGTAACTTGAGAGCTTTAGCTCTGGCTTGAAGTGTACTTAAAGCCATGGTGTGATCTAATGCTGAACCATAGTGACTTGTACACAGAGTACAACAGGACGTGTGGGCATGTCTGAGCGTGCGTGCGGTGCTTTACCTCTTAGAAGCACAATAAGGGAATTTCGTTCGAGTTTCTTAGTGACGCTTTAAAGCGCTTGTGTCAAATTCACTTTTGCTGATTAACCAGCCCCTTCACTGCCAACAGGTTGTAGCCATGTTAGTAACCCATTAGCGCCAAGAGCTCTTCCAATAGACAAGCCATCGAGATTAGCTGAAATGTTTAAACTTTAAACATATAGAAGATTTGATATAGAGCGCTCGAAATAATACCGGAAGCGCTGAGGTTTTTTTTTTGTGTTTTTTTTTTTTTTTTGACACGATTGCTAACACTTGCCAATAACAACATAGACCAAAACCTCACAACTGCAAATGTATCGTAACAATCACATTCAGCAAAACACTGCCCTGAAGATGACAACAAATCGAAATATCCAATGTTAATTGGAAAGTTCGTCCAGTGTTCATAGAGGTTCTCAAATCACATGTCATTTTTGTTTGTTATCCCGTTTTAGAGACGTTTTTCTTTTGTTCATGACAGAAAGTTGGCATTCATGGGTTGGGTAAGTGGGAAACATGGTGTTTTTCTTTCTTTCTAATGGAAAGTTCCTGTTGGGATGGTTGTTGGAATATTAATAATTGAGTTCAGCGTAAAGACTGCAAGATCATCCCAGACTTACAGGAGCCTTTACCAAAAAATAAATGGAATCTGAAATGTTTTACCAAATACATAGAGAAATAACCATAATACATTTGAGAGTAATGACACAATAAAATACAAATAATGGAGAAAGAAATGGGTTAGGTTGTGGCGTGTGTTGGGTGGTGTGAATGTAAATGTGTGTCCATTTTTTTTCCCTTTTATTTCTAACTCTCCTCAATGAAACCCTTACTTTTTATTTTCTGTGAAGTAGATTTGCGTCTCAGTGTCCTTATGGGTTAGACATCAGTGTGCTAGTTCTTGTGTAACTTTTTTAGCTTTAGCACTAAAAAAGGAAATAATGCAATTAACAAAAAAGAAATAATAAAAAAAAGAAATAAAATGTCATGAATAACAGAATGCAATCAAAATTAACTGTGTGGCTAATTTCTCTGTGTAATACTATGAACAACTGGAAAAAAGTAATTAAAGGGATCAAAATGACACAATGTTATTTGAGTCTTATTTTCATATATACTTTTTGGTCATGTAAAATATTTTTATGTGGTCCTGTGACACTCGGAAAAGATACATGATACATTTGCACATTTAAAAATGCTTCTGTCACACG
Source organism: Labeo rohita (assembly GCF_022985175.1). NCBI lineage: Eukaryota > Metazoa > Chordata > Actinopteri > Cypriniformes > Cyprinidae > Labeo > Labeo rohita. The sequence goes on from NC_066875.1 coordinate 58,512,882, forward strand.
TGTACAGTGAACTTGTTTTCTTTTTTCCCTTTATTGTCCTTTATTATATTTAAATTTTAAAGCTCTGATATTTCTAAAGATCTTTTTTTGGATCGAGTACATGCATGTGATTATAGCTAGTTATTAGTAGCTCAAATACTTGTTTGCTCTATTATACTTTTATATAAATATATTAGATTAATATATAAGAGAGTGAAACTCTAACAATATATCCAAGTTTACTGCAGACCAGAGAGCATTAAAAAGTTGTTTCTGAACTGTTAACTGTTTGCTAAAATATTTATCTGAATCTTTAAGGTGTATTTAAGGTACATTCAATTCAGTTTTTTCACAATTTCAGTCTATTTTTGTTCATCATAATTCTTGTTAAATGCGCATAAGAAAACATCACACATACCAAAAGTATTTCATATTAACCACATTTCACTTATTAAAAGTATTCAAGTTATTGCTGATTTGACTCAGTCTGAACTTTCACAAACCGAGTAATCTCTAGTTAACACACTAAACCGAGTCTATTTTTAGATTTGGGTCAGATCAATACAAAAAGTTACTTGGCAGATCATGAGACACTCCTGTAATAGTTTTATTTTCTCTATATATAGAAAACCGGACCATGGTTACTCGTGTGTCTGATGTGGTCAGTGTTGACACACGGCTCTGTTTGTTGCTAGAGGGCTAAAATCACCTCTACCATTAGAACAATAAGTGGAAGTGCTGAAACACAATCCTGTGCTTCACTAAAACGTACAATTACCCAGCAGGTCAGAAAGGGGTTTCCACAGAGATCACTGCTCACACGAACACTTATAAACCTCACCGACCGACCGACTGCCGTGACAACGACACAGAGAGCAGGTATGTAAACCTTCATGATCTTTACTAATATTATAAGCTGTTTAATTTGACTAAAATGTATATAAAGACTAGTTTAAACAGGGAATTCATTTACATCATATACCCTTTTTTATCTTATGATCAGAGTTTTATTATCTGATTATACATTTACGTCAATTATTAATTGATTAGCGGATCCAAAGGGTGTTTTGGCAGTGATGCCATATAAGAACCATTTTTGATTCCCCAAAGATCCTTTCAGTGAACATTTCACAAAAGAAACATTTTTAAGAACATCTAAAGAACCTTTTTCGACTATGAAGAAACTTGCTGCCTTTGAAAGGTTCCATGGATGTTCCACTGATGCCAGTAAAGAACCTTTATTTTTAAGAGTGTAGATTTAAATGTTTTAATACTTTGTATTCATAACTTTTATAACCTACTTGTAAAATAAAATAAGTTGGGCCAGAAGCAGTTTTTCTGTGGACTAAAATTCACATTATTTTCTAGAACCGTTTAATCAGAAGAAAGAAGACATCAAAACACCACGGTAATCAAGATTTTAAAACATGATAAATAATATTTTATCTACAGCAAATATATATGTGTATATATAAGCCTATATATACTTTATCCAGCTGAGTGCAAAGTAAAACAGTAATCATGTAAACTGTGTAACGTAATAATAGTACTTTTATCCACCTATTCGCTTCCAGTTATTCTATTGGCACAAAAACAGTCCGTTACAATATTAATGTTACAATCTGTTATTTATCATCACATTGTTTAAATAAATTGTGATAATCATAAACACCCTGTTTTGTAGCGCAAGTTTTACCGTTTACTGCACTTTGCCCTATCGGCTAATAAATCGGAAGTTACATTCACGGAAAATAGCTTACTTCCATCTTGCACAATAAGATGGATATGGCTTTATCAAGTGTGAGTCCAGCTACATTGCATTATGATCTAGTAACACTGGCAGCAGAATCATATACTGGATCAAATCAAAACTTGTCTTTTCAGTGTGGTTTAACAAATGTTTATTTCCCATAGGAAGATGAAGCAGTTGAGTGTCTTTGCTGTAACTGTTCTTCTGCTCTTCAATGGATGTCACTGTACGACCACAGTAGCAACAACAACAGCGTCTACAACATCTCCAGCATCTACAGCACCTCCAGCTTCTACAGCACCTCCAGCTTCTACAGCACCTCCAGCATCTACAGCACCTCCAGCTTCTACAGCACCTCCAGCCTCTACAGCACCTCCAGCTTCTACAGCACCTCCAGCATCTACAGCTCCTCCAGCCTCTACAGCACCTCCAGCTTCTACAGCACCTCCAGCATCTACAGCACCTCCAGCTTCTACAGCACCTCCAGCATCTACAGCACCTCCAGCTTCTACAGCACCTCCAGCATCTACAGCTCCTCCAGCTTCTACAGCACCTCCAGCATCTACAGCACCTCCAGCATCTACAGCACCTCCAGCTTCTACAGCACCTCCAGTGTCTCCAGCATCTCCAGCATCTCCATCGGCAGCAGCCACAACAGCGGTCACGATGATCAGTGGCTCAACTGCAAGTGGAGCAACAGCTACAGCCTCATTTTCCGTCTATCAGCTTCTCTGTGCAGGTAGCATTTGTCAAATTAAAGATCAGTTCTTACTACTTACAATATTGTAGAAAAATAGTATACTTTATGTGAATTGAAATGAGCAGATGTGTTTATTTTTTTGTGATTCAAATAATATTAATGTCAACCTGGGGTGCGTTTCCCAAAAGCATCATTAGCCAACTATGGTCGCAAGTTCCGTCGTTACCAACATAGTTCAACGATTCGGTGTTTCCCGAAACCATAGTTCAAACGAACATTCGCAAACAGCGTCACAAACTTACGTGGTTGGAACTAAAGCTCTCGACCTGTGGTTAGAAGCATAGTTCCTTGTTAGTAAGACTTATGGGCTCAATAAATTATTCTCTTGGACACAAGCAGCAAGTTAACATGCAGTACAATCTATATATATATATATATATATATATATATAAATGCCTACGGGAACCCTGGAGTATGACGTAAGAGGGACCACGATGAATCAAACATCAAATAAAGCGAAATGACACGGAACAAAAAATAGTAAATAAGTCACCCAATGCCATGTTTAATATAGCTGCATTTTAGAGATCTCCAATAAGTTAAATAGCGTAAATTATTACTCGGTGACGTCATTAACAACAGCCCTACATTGTTGAACTAATGTGGTTCAAACGACGGAGATGCGACCGTGTTCGGGAAACAGTCGTGACTAGCTAGTTCGTTTCCACCACAATGCATCATATTATGGAGATTAATCAGCGAGTTACGTCGTTGTACGGGAAACGCACCCCTGGTTAACTTCCGTTGGCCTAACTTTTTAATGTACAACAACAACAATAACAAAACAACAAAAGAGTAATCAATTCACTTTATTGAATATTAAATGCAAATTAAGTTCTTATTTCGCTAAACATATAGTAATGTTAATGTAATTTTATCAGGCTCCTAAACAAAAAGCATGTATTGCTTTTTCTGTGCAGGACTTCTTATCTGGACGCTGCCACTCATTCAGTGGAGACTTTAGCAGAAATGTGGAGAGTTAAAGATCACTGAGACTCAATCCAGGAGACAACATTAAATATGAATCATTTTCCTAATGTTCACAAATTATTGTTTTTGTACTTTACATCATGTTAATAAAATTTCTTCAATATTACTTTATTTGTGAAGTATTATCATCATATGTCATATATACTGCTCATATGTGACCCTGAACCACAAAACCTGTACTTTTTTCAATTGAGATAATAATACATAATAATACATAGACTTTTTAAGGTTTGTTATAGGACACTATTTGGCCAAGATAAAACTATCTGAAAATCTGGAATCTGAGGGTAAATAAATAAATAAATAAATAAATAATAAAAATCACCTTTAAAGTTTTCCAAATGAAGTTCTTGGCAGTGCATATTGCTAATCAGTAATTAAGTTTTAATATATTTAGGTTAGAACATTTACAAAATATCTACATGGAACATGATCTTTATTTATCCTAATGATTTTTGGCATAAAAGAAAAAATAATAATAATAATAATAATAATAATTTTGACCCATACAATGTATTGTTGGCTATTGCTACAAATATACCCATGCTACTTATGGTTTTGTGGTACAGGGTCACAGATACTCTGCATCCTATATCAAAAACAAGGTGCATTTATGTTTAACATTTAAATATACATGATGTTATTATTATGTTACATACATATTTGAAGTATCTTGTTTAAAAAAAGTGTTTTGATAGTTTAGTAGCTTATAATTGAACAACTAATGACAAACAAAGCAGAATGTTTCCCATCTGAAAGATAAATGTAGACCTGTTCTTAACTCAGTTAGCCTATAGATTCTGAAATGTATCTCTAATATATATATTATTGCATAATAACCCCATGAATTATGGAGGAGAGCAGATGAGGAGACAAAATGTGACATAAACAGTGGCCAGTAATTAAGCTTTGGTGGATGTAGTACTGATATAGCCTCTGGTTGAACATGCGTTTTACAGTCAATGTCATTGTTTGTAAATGAATGCAAACACAGATATCAAAAATACCCCAAGGAGAGAGACAGATCATATTAAAGCCCATTATAGATCCTAAAAAAGTAAAAAAAAGCTTCTCTCTCTTTCCCCCCATTTTAAATATTCTAAACTGTCTCTCAATACACACACTATGAATAATAACACTCATTCCTTCATCTCACACACATTTCTTTCTCTTTGAGTGGAGCCTCAAACAAGGTTGTGACTAGAAGGGATGCAGCTGCAGCCATAAACTAACATTAAATTCAATTTTCTACCTATTAGGTTGTGTTTTATTTATAACGTCTGCCTACCCCAACCCTAACCCTACCCCTTACAATAAAGCAAATACAGTAAATACTGTTGTACAATGTGACAGAAATTATGCTATAGTGATGTGCACGTGCCCAGAAGCCACAGCTGTATCCCTTCTAGCCTTAACCCTTCAAACAGTAACCAGTATTACCTGTCTTCACTAAATAACTCAACCTCATGAAAAGGGCTGAGTTTCAAAGTGCATCAGATTAAAAAGTGTCCCAAAGCTGAGAAACACAAGCATGCATGTCAAGCTAAAAAGGGATGTTAACACAAGGGGTTAAAACAAGTTGTGCAGCCCACCAATAACATTGAAGCAGCTGTTTATTTTAACATGCAAACTCTGACGACTTCTGTGCATATAGTTTTCTGATTACTAAACCAATATGCAAATAAAAAAACAAACAAACAGAGATGGACAAAAACAGAAATAAGGAGGAAGTAAAATATGAAAACTAATTTTAAAGAAATAAATGATGTCATGCTAAATGACAGATGAAAGCACGTATAATATTCACAGTTTCAAGCTGCAGACAGAAACATGCGTCCTCTAAAGTAAGAACATCTCCAATGTTCATTATTTAACTAGAATTATAGTGTTGAGATGTTAATGTTGTCTTAATTGATTATGATTTATTTATGTTGCCATTAACTGTCATATTTCACCCCAAAATATATCTGGGAATGCTTGATATTGGAATTTTCCAAAGTTTTTCTTTCTCAGAAATGGATCACCCTCTACATTTCATTCTTCTTCTCATTGGTGAGTGTGTTCGTGGTTTGATTCATAGTTTCTAGTTTCATTAGGTTTGATCTTGTTATGAGAAGCATTAAAGCAACGCTTTAGATAGATAGATACTAGGTAGAATGGAAGCTTAAATGCTACCCGTTTTTTTTAGAGATACATGAGTGTGAGTCAGTAGCTTATTTCATACAGTAAATACCAGTAAATTACCATAAAATTACCAGAATGACTTTTCAGTAAAAAATAAATAAATAAATAAATAAATCTGCTGTTCACACAAGCAATGGTGTTCTGGCTTTTTACATTCACACATCAACACCAAAATACCATCAAACTCTTGATGTCAATCATCAAAATGACATTATATTTCTTTATCACCTTGGATAACAGCATGGTGGAACAGTGTTTTCAAGTGCCACCAGTTCATTTTAAGAAGAGCGCCTGACACTTTTTCAGCTGGCTAAAAACTCTTTGGTGGACACATGTTATTGTTAGGCATATGGCCTATTAGTCTTTTTTACGTTTATGCAATATACTGGAGCCAAACCTGAGAAAGTAGACCAGAATATTCCACTGCCTTTCTGGACACGCAATTTGCGTACCTGTAATTAAAAGGCGGGGATTATGCTAATTGTGAAGGAGCGTGCACTAGCGCCCTATTTACATATGATTGGAATTTATTAGTCCTATCAAATGGGATGTTTACGAAGTGTTTGTGAATCCGGACGAGAATTTTCGGGAAGGTCTGTTTTACACACAGAATTTACTCAAATCTTATTCTGTTACGGCTGTACGTCATGAAGCAACACATGTGCATAATGTCCACCCATGTTCTACGTCGCAAACAACTTGCCCGCCCGCAAACACAGTAAAATTTCCATGTGATTTACGTCATGTTGAGAGGACGCTGTATCCTATGCTGTGAGTAAATTTGTTTTATATTCACTTCCAAAAGATTAATCTACAAAGACTCTATTTTCTAGCGATCATTCAAATTAAGTAGTTGTGTATGTTATATTGTGTAACAACCCTGCACGTCTTGCATGTTGTATGTAAAATAGTTTTGCTATTGTGTTTTGATTTTTATATTGTTATGACAATGTCTAATATTTTGCCATGAGAAAACAAACTCCTCAGTTTGGGTTGATATGTTCAGCCAAAACAGAACATCACTGGCACCTTGTGTACATTTGATAACTCCAAGATGTGATTCATGAAATTTCAGCAGCATTTCTTGTCTCAGTTTGCTTGGAGCAATGAGCTTTGGTGATTTAAATAAGAAGTCCTGATGTGAAGCTCATTTTTTCTTCGAACAGTATACATGAATCTGTTTTGGAAACTCACTTCCATCTTTAGGGCATCCATCCATGGTCATTTTGCACAGTAGTTGCATTTCTTGATCAGCAGCTGTTGCTTTGCGGAAAATGCTAAGCTTTTCTTTAGATACAGGTAGATATGTTGTAATGCAGTACAGCTCAAGCTCTTGACCAAACAAGTATTCTGTATGCTCATTCATGTATGCATGACTTGCATTCTTCTCATGACTTCATGCATCTCTTTATCTAGTTTGTAAGTGACTTTAGGTTGTAAAGTAATCTGTAATTTTTATCTTGCAGAATGGTGGCTCCAATCTCTTTTGAGCTGCCATCAACTGAAAGTACCACTGGTTTCTGTACATGAAAGAATTTCAGTGTTACATGTGCTAGCTAATTCTTCATTTTCAGTGCCACTGAACATCAAAGGGGAGCACTGATGTCAGATAAATCCAGAATAAATTTGGACAGGTATTGTGTGACCCTGTATGTATAGTCACAGGAATTATTATTATTATTATTATTATTATTATTATTATTATTATTTTATTTATTTGATTATTTTATGGTGTTTTTGGATGTTGTTTCAAGAACTGTGATTATACTGAATCTTGTGGAATAACCCTGGTTAACAGTAGGGGGAGACACTGTGCTGAACAGAGACTGAGTGGTTAATGGTGAGTCATGAAGAAGAAGCCATTACAAGAGCAACTTGGTTAATATTGGTCTTATTGTTTTATTCAAACAGATTTAACTGTGTCTCTGCCAACTGGACAGAGCGTGCTACAACTGCACCACACCCATTAATCTAATTAATGCTTGTTTGTATTCAGGCAGCAGCATTTGCATGGTTGATCTCACCTTTTCATCATGTGGTTTGAGACCTCTTCAAGACCTTCTGTGCGATTGCACGCTGGAAGACTTCACTGGCTGAAGACACACCAAACGGTAGGAAAATAAACCTATAGCTCACTATTGGGGTGTTAAATGTGCAGTTTTGAACTAATTAAATTTTATTTGCCAGATTTGCATCCAGGACTTGTTTCGTTGGCATACTGGATACCACTTCTTCCACTGTCAGTAGATATATACGATGGACAGGGTCGTAAAAATTCCATCATAATCTATTATTACCCATCATATTAATTTTCATATTTTAAATATAACAATACATTTAACTGCTTTTATTTTTGTTCATATTTTCACTTTTAATCAGGACCTACAGGACCTACAGGACGATATAGGCTTATACATTTATTTTGAAGAGAACAGATGAACAGAGACTGTGCGTCACATTTCACGTTCAACACCACACCTGCAGTGACAACAGAGGACACTAAAATATTTCTTGATTTTTATAGATTCTCATTTTTATGAACCAATATAGATTCTTAAATATCAGTCGATCTTTTGGTCTATGCTGTTTTCAGTTGATGAATGAACAGTACATAGTGCGCCTCACATACAATAAATTGTAATCTTTTTGCATAGTTACTTTTGATATGAAAAAGTCTCAGATTTCAAATTCTGTCAATTTCATTAGGATAGATCGCTGTAGTTCAAACTGGGTACTCACCTGTGCGAAATTAAACACAGCAATATATTCGTGACTGTTTCGTTTTTGTTCTGGATTTAGTGCTATGCTGCCAAGCTGGAGCACATATATATTTAAATATATATATATATATATATATATATATATATGTGTATATATACAGGGTGGGCCATTTATATGGATACATCACACATCAAACTTATTGGGAATTTCACAAGAAAAACAATGGTGTGCTTGGTTTTAACGTAACTTTATTCTTTCATGAGTTATTTACAAGTTTCTGACCACTTATAATGTGCCACAAACAGGACGTTAATATCACCAACCATTCCCATTTTATTAAGGTGTATCCATATAAATGGCCCACCCTGTATATATATATATATATATATATATATATATATATATATATATATGTGTATATATATATATATATATATATATATGTGTGTGTATATATATATATATATATATGTATATATATATATACACATAACTGTTGCCATGCTGTTCAACCCGGTCTGTCAGTTCTGTTTGCTTTGCTATTACTCCCATACTCCCATACTCTCATACTTTCCATCTTGCTTTTCAACTATTTTGTCTTTGAGGGCTACATGAATCTTTCTTGGTGAATGAATCACTGGTGACACACTGGTGTTTGTTTTTAATGTGATGCTTCTAGTAAGCAGCCAAGGCCAGAAAACAGGTCATCAATGTCTTTCAAGGGGTCATCTTTAGCCTTTAATTTATGTACTGTTCTCAGAATTACTTTAACTAGCATTTTCATCTGATTTGACTATCTGGTTGGCCCTGCAGGTGCCTATCGCTTTTTCCAAGATGAGATCTGCCTCATGCAACAGTCTTGCACAAACATTGACGTCTTCATCCTGCATACGATTTTGTCCCTGAAAAGTGAATCAAATTGCTGAATTCAGTCTTTTGCCTTATATTTATAGTGCTCCTATTATGCCTTTTCAAATATGACCTTTCATGCAGTGTGTCATGTAGCTGTATGTGAACATAAACAATCTGCAAAGTTGTGAAGTCGATAGTGCACAATAAATAAAGTTATTGTCTATCAAAAAAAAAAGAGTCGGCTCATAATCGCCTGAACGAGTCGTCAGGAATTTAAATCTTATTCTGTTACGGCTATACGTCACAAAGTAACAAATTTGCATAATATCCTACGCTGTGAGTAAATTTGTTTTATATTCACTTCCAAAAGATGAATCTACAAAGACTCTATTTTCTAGCGATCGTTCAAATTAAGTAGTTGTGTATGTTATATTGTGTAACAACCCTGCACATGTCTTGCTAACCGGCTAAATCACGCTTCTGTAGTTCTGTTGTTCAGCTGTGGGTCTGAAAATTTGTGATTGATGCAGCTTGACTGTCTGTCTCATTAGCTGGAGTAATGATAAAGGATGACGCATAAAGCGGCTTTCACACCGAATGCGGAAAGCGCTACGCTATGAAACCCATTAATTTCAATTGCTTGTGCTGCGCAAGGACGGCTCGTTTCTGTGTCGACCAAAGCACGCACACCACTGGCGCACAAGCCGCACATGCCGCGCTCAAAGTTTAAATTAGTTGAACCCAGTGGCCAGCGCAGCGCTTTCTGTGTTCGGTGTGAAAGCCGCTTAATGCATTATACAATGTTGAAGTTTACAACATAGAGGTGTGCCTGGTTCGCTTACATAAGCAAATTGCAAACACTTTCCACAGTAGTCTAACTAAGCAGAAAAGTAAGGCACCACCTGCTCCAACATCATGAAATGGAAATTTACTTTAAATAGTAAAACAATTCAATGTACAATATATAGGTTTTACAGTAAGAATAAAATAGCCTATGACAGTGAATACACAACTGAAATATTTAAATTAATTACACCCGTGGGTTGTGTGAATGTACATTTAACATTTATTTAATTATTTTCATTAGATTTATTTCTATTTGTCTCTGTTTGTTTTCAATACACAATTACACAAAATGCTTTATAATTCTTAAATATGTGAAGCAACACTAAAAGGAAAGTAAACAGAAGTTAATTAAATAATGTTTTCATTTTAAGCATAATTATAAAGAAATTCCAGGCAGTGCATTTAGAATCAGAATTAATGTCTTTAACTAGTAGTCAGATAAAGACAGTGTTGATTTCCAGTGTGTTATTTTCCATTGCCACAATGACCTGTAAATAAAATATTTGCCTATTACAACTCATAACAAGTTTAGAATCATTCTTATTTGTGCAGCTTGTTTCATATGTTATTGTACAGTTATGAGAACAGACTCACTTTTATCAGCATTCACCTTCTGGATCACCCGTTTAGGGGTTTGAGACCAATGTAGAGTCACGTTTTGAATCCTCTGTCAGCCAGAACAGATCCCAACTGAAAATAACAAATTTATACTAAACTGATTAGATTGAAATATAACAATTCACTCAAATCTTCATGTCTCACAGAGACTTTTATCGTTTCTTTCTCTTACCTGTTTCAGAACATTTTCTCTCACTGAAGGGTCAGTTAAATCAACTCTGGAGTTAAACTGCATCTTTACAAATGATCTTTTTAAAACTGGAACTAAACAAAGATACACAGATACATGTAATATGAATTAGGTTACTTTTATTAAAACGTTGACAAAAATATGTGACATTGTAAATATGCGACCTTGTCCATAAACCTCCACCTCACACAGAGTGAGTATCTTCATGTCTCCAGGAATGATCAGATTCACATAACGTCCCTCCATCCCACCGCATGAGTAGTTGTAGGACTCACCTGCTGGAATAGCAGGAATAACAGCACATCTACAGACAGAGAGAAAGAATCTAGAAATACTGTCATATCTGCATTAATCCTTCACATTTGTGCTCAATGTCTCTCTTTCTGTCAAACTCAAGTTTCTCACATGGGATTGTCATTGCCATTGTTCTCCAAAGAGTTTCCGATGTGAATCTCCGCTCCGTTTATTTGTTCTGCACAGCAGTCGTTTCTGTTAGTGACGACCACTTTACTAATTTTGTACACATCACGCAGATCCAGCCTCCACCACGGATTAGTCTCATGATTGGTTGATGAGCATAACGGATACTGCTGGAGACCTCGATTACTATCAATGGCCTTTTCAGCAAACCAGTCCATATACACTGATGACTGTGTAGCGGCTCCATCCACTGCCACATTTCCTGACAAAATTTGTGAAAAGAAACATGACACATATTAATGTACAAACTTTGCAGTGGTTCAGTGACTCATTATACATCAACTGTTGTCAACAAACTGAATTAACTGAATTATAAAGACAATGATGTGTCTAACGATGCCCTCACAACTACATTCACAATAATCACTCCATTAGTACCTTAACAACCTGGTGGAACCTGGTCTTTTACAACAACGCAACTCTCCATCTTCAAAACATTCAGTTGGAATGAAAAGATTGTTTTGTTTTGGCAAATGATAATTTATGCAAACTTAACATGTCATGAAAATCATCATGAATAAACACATTTTGAAGCCTAAATACAGTCACCAAAAGTAAAAATAAATAAATGAACAAACAAGACAAATTCATTGTGTGTGTGTGAACACACTTGGAAATAAAGCTTTTCTGATACTGATATAAATACACCGCAGTCATGTGACTTCAACAACATCACCATTACGCTTCAACAACTCTTTCAGTCTTTGTGCAAGGGATTAATTGACCTAAAAATGAAAGTTATGTCATGATTTACTCACCCTCATGCCAGAAGATTTTTAAACTTTTCAAAGCAACAGTGGTAGTTGCGTGGACTGTCAATGGAGGGACAGAAAACTATCAGATTTCTTGAAACATATCTTCATTTGTATTTTGAAGAAGAAACAAACTCTTACTGATTTGGAAAGACACAAGGGTGAGTAAATCAAGACTTTTTTATGTTGGGGTGAATTGACCCTTTAAAAATTTCCCCTGAACGTTTGAGTTAGAATAAACTGAAGCATTGTTACCTTCTTGTCCATTTGCTATAACCTCAATCCAGAAAGACCCTGTGGACACAAGTGATTGGATTCAGTATCAGAAAACCAGATTTTGTTGAATCACATTGTAATTTTTATTTTTTTTTTTAATTCACTCTTATATTGTTGCTAATAAATAAACAATCTAAGTGATAACGAGATCACTAAACATTGATTTGTGTCAGAGGAAACTACTGATAGTGATGGGCAGATGAGGCCTTGTGAAGCACTACGGCTATCGATATTCGAATATACGAATATCGATATTAAAAAGAGCAATCAATAACATCAATGTCCTTCTTAAATTTAACTTGCAAAGTAGATCTGTGGACTCGAACCTGACAAGCAAAGCTAAATGTGCATGTGATTGGACACGTCTTATCTCTCAACACCTTCCAGCAGTCATGATTCTGCTGACCTTATTTGCCTAAAACCAACCAAAACACACCTCCACCTACTTTTACATATGATGACCCTTACGAAAAAGAAGTTTATTCAAGTGTGCTATTAGTATACTTCTTTTAAACTAAAACAGGAAAGTATACTTTCAGTGTACTTTTTATGTACGTCTCAGAAACATGCTTTATGTACTTATCAGATATATACTTACAATGACATTTAAGCATACTTGTTTTATACTTAGAAAAAGTCTAAGTATATTTAAGCTATACTTGTGCTCTGAGAATCCGTGTTTTCATTGTTATACGATAGGGGCACTATTGTACATGTTCTGTGCATAACTTACAAAACACAAGTGAAGAAGAAAACCAAATGATTCCACGTGTAATCTAACACAATGGTCAGTCATGAAACAGCATCAAAACCATAGATAGTAAAACTGTAACGTTATGAAATAAAATTTTGACCCATGAAGAGGTAATAATGACTATCAAGTTTGGGGTGTTGATCAAATCCATCTAAATTTTGATAATAATAATAATAATAATAATAATAATAATAATAATAATATAATTAATCAATTTTTTTTAGCTTTTTGTTCAAAATGTTGTTTATTTATTTATTTTGTATTTATGCAACTTACCCACATTCAAGTGTTTATATTAAAAAAAAAAAAAAAAAAAGAAAAAAAAAAATGCATGAAAAAGAATGCATGAAGCTAGAATAAAACTAGTAGTTTACTAAGACCATACTTCAAAGTGTACTAAAAATGCATTAAAAAGGATTCAGTTAGTAAACTAGTAAATTAGTAATCAGTATACCTATAAGTTCACTTTTAGTATACTTTCAGATACTGAAAACATAGATGTAAACTAGTTCAAGGGCCAATTTAGTCCCATGGAGTATTGAAATGGTATATTTAAAAGTATACTACTAGTGCACTGATATTTGAATACTTACTACATAACGTATACTTAAAAATATACTTGAACATTTTCTTAAGTATACTAAATAAAATAAACTTGAAGTATACTTCTTTTTGGTAAGGCAAGGGGTGGGGATGAGGAGGAAGGAAAGAGGTAACAACACTAATTAATATAAATATTCATATTGAATTTAGTTAAAGATTAATTAACTTAGGGCCTGTGCCAAACTCACTGAGGTTTTTTTTTTTTTAAATTTTTTTTTTTTTATTTTTTTTTCCCTTGAATAGACAAAACATTACATGCCTCTCTTTTTTTAATGTGTCACATTAGCTGAGATACATGCATATTTAGTAAAAGCTTAACAATGGATGCCTTATTAAAAAAAAACAAAAAAAACATGGTAAGTATGGCATGTGTGTGGTTGCCTGGACTTCACCTTTGGTGTTTTTACATTGCATGACTCGCTTTTTTAATGCATCACACACCCTAGTTAAAACACATACATTAAAAGCTTTACAATGAATGTCTTAAAAAAAAAAAAAAAAAAAAAACGCAAGGCTAGGCATGGTATGTGTATGGTATGGTATAGTATCCATCCAGCTAGGCAGGTCAACCATAACACCTTCAAAGTCAGCCAGGAGTTGTGTCTGATGATCAGCTGAATTTCACAGACCACACTGCTAAAACTGCCTGGTCCTGCAGACTTGCTTTATACAACAATATTAAGATCAGTCCCATTCTATCTGAACATGATACACAAATCCTTGTTTAAACTCTTGTTTTGTTTGAACACACGTCACGCTGCTGTTCATCAATTTGCATTGATAGCCATGTATCTATCTACATGTATTGAGTTAGACTAACCAGGACTTGTCACAACACTTATATATTGTTGCTCTTGTGTTGTTTTGATTGCTTCTATTGCCCTCATTTGTAAGTTGATTAAATGAAAATGAAAATTAAATGTAAATATAATGTAAATGTTTGTGTGTGTTGTCATGGGGAGGGGTGGGGGGATAATCTTGGCCTTATGCCCCCCTGAGTTTATTATTATTATTACTGTACTCTCATTATTGGCTTTTTTTTTGTGTGTTTCGTTTCCACTGTTGCTATCCATTATTTTTTTTTTTTTTAGAAACAGACTCAGATAAGGACATATTTCTTTGGAATCACTACCAGACCAAAGACATGAAGGCTGACAAGCCATTTACTTACATAAAAGAGCACCTGTTTAACACAAAATTTGATTAATAAAGTAAATATTAAAAATACACAGAGAAAAACTATCCAGAGACGAGCAAATTCCTGACCTATGCAACCTCTTACTGTTCAAAAGTTTGGGGATAAATTTTTTTATCACATTGCATTAAATTGATTAAAAGTGATGGTAAAGACATTTATAATATTATAAAAATAAAATATTTCAAACAAATGCTCATATTAGAATGATTTCGGAAGGCTCAAACTGAAGACTGGAGTAATGATGCTAAAAATTCAGCTGTGATTGCAGGAATAAATTACAATTGACAAAATACAAACATAGAAAACAGCTATTTTTAAATTGCAATAATATTTAACTTATTTTGTCTTTACTGTATTTTTTAATCAAATGAATGCAGCCTTGTTGTACATATTTTTTATTTTCTTTTTGAAAAAACTACATTAACCCATTGTTAAGTACATTATGTAAATTCTGTAAAAACAAAACAAAACAAAAAATAAATAAATAAATAAATAAATAAAAATTTCAGCAAAAGTTTATAGTGTTAATATTAGTGTGAATCTAGTAAAATAACACATAAATGTAGCCTTTGTTGTACTTTACCCAGCAAGATCCACAGACACTTGAAGTGCTTCATCAGGGCTGATTGAAGGTGTACGTCTCTTTTTTTTTTTAGGATGAAGAGTCTGAGTTTTATACATTTTACAGCGGACTCATTTAAATGCACATCACATGAGACACATTGTCTCTCCTCCCATCATTCCATATCACACTCAACTCCCATCTCTTTTGTCACTACACCTGCTGCATTTTCTTTCACAAACACAGAACATATAGAAGTTTTGGTCTTTTTCTTTCATTTATTTCTGAAGCCAAGGTTAGTCTATTAAGCACTGCAATCACACTGTTTTCTTAATGACTGTTGAATAAGTGTGCACACTCACAACCCAAACAGTCTTGTCTAGTCATTTATTTGAAACATATGTTAAACATAATAAACATAACATAATTTTACTCAGTGTGAATGGCACACATATAAACTACACCTGCCAAAGTGTGACGCATTATGCTCTGTTTGTTTACCACTAGCGCATGCCGATGACGTTTTATTCTTCTATAGTACAGTGCGTCGTAGCCTACAAGTCAAAAGGTGTCATCATCATACAGTTTACATGCATGTCGTACCCAAGTTTATTAGATTCATATAAAAGCGTGAGCACGTACAGTGCACTTTTTGCATGACCATGTTTGGTTAATTAGTGATAAATTTCTTCTTCAATAATGCAATGGACTTTGGGCAATATTAGCTATTAGAGCAGGGTTGGGCAACTTTAATCCTGGAGGGTCACTGCCCTGCAGAGTTTAGCTCCAACCCTAATTAAACACACCCGCCTGAAGACATTGGGCCTCATTCATGAAACACGAGCAGAACACATTTTTGTTTAAATAATTCATAAAGCCATTCTGATGCAAACTTTTGAAAACTTGTCACTATACACTGTAAAAAAAAAAAAAAAAAAATCTGTGTTATTTTTTAATTATGCTTTGCACTGTGGGAACGAGAACCTTGGTGGCTTATGGCGCGAAAACAGTGAAGAGCAGGCGCCATTACTCACGGAGAGCTTCTCGGTCAAAGTTTCATTTGTAAAGTCGGCTTTTGAATTTGGAGAACCAGTTTTTATTCTTCCGTAGAGAATTATATGTTCTTAAATGTCACATCAATTGTTTACGTAATGCTAACTTAGTTGCTGTCTGGCTTATCTGGTAAATGAATGTCAGAGCCGTCGCATTCAACCTTTTCTGCATATCGTCACACATCTTCCTTGTGGAGTTTTCTGCCAAATGAGGTTCATTTAGACCTTTTATTGTCTTGTTTTATACACACACACACACAAGGACGATAAGATGCGAAAAAGAAATTCATTTTATTACTTTACATGCTGTCTGTGAAGCGGCTGTGTGAACACAAGCTTCTGATGCACTAGAATGCCGCTTCAGGTCAGTGTGCCAGTAGCTCATCGAGTTATCTTTTGCTCTCTAATATAAAAATGCACACAACATTATGTCAAAATGACCTTTGTTGGCGAGTGACCTCGTAAACACAGTCTAAAATGAATCATGTGCGTCATGTTTTAAAAGGGCAGCAGTCATTCATAGAGTTTCTTCTGTTTTCTTTTTATGTAATTGTAATGTAATGTAATTTCTGCTGTACTGTGAATCTCAAGCACACCTGCATTCTTATTATGGGTTTGTATTCTGTTTTATTTAACATTAGTGTTCAATATTGAAAAGAAAATAGTTATTGAGTCATTTATTCTGTTGACTGTACAACAATGTGACATTGGTTGCTGTCTGATGCGTTGGATGCTTTTTTTAATCTTGCAGAATGATAGCTTCTTCTGAGCCCTTCCGAGCTGGCATCAATCTCATGAATCTCATAAGTGCTTGTTGGTTTTTAGGAAGTAGCATTTTATGCATGATTGATCTCATCTTTTCATCATCTGGTTTGAGACCTTCTTCTGAGATGATGTGGGACGATGTAGGATGTCATCTATGATGCTGACCACACCTTCAAGACCTTCTAACATCTGCGCGATTGCATGCTGGGAGACTTCACTGGCCGAAGACAAACCAAACGGTAAGAAAAGAAACCTATAACTCCGTATTGGCATGTTGAATGTGCGGAGTTTTGAACTCTCATATTTCAATTTTGTTTGCCAGAATCCTTGATTAGTGTCCAGGATTGAGAATATCTTCATTTGGCATGCTGGATACCACTTCTTCCACTGTCAGTACAGGGTAACATTCACACTTTATTGCTTTATTAAGGTCTTGTGGATCCATAGATAAATGTATCTTGTTCGTTTACACTACTGTTGCCATGCTGTTCAATCCAGTCTGTCAGTTCTGTTTGCTTTGCTATCACTCCAATATTGTCCATCTTGGTGACACATTTGGGTCTTTTTTTTAATGTAATGCCTCTTGTCAGCAGCCAAAGCCAGAAAACAGGTCAACTTTAGCCTTTATTTTATATACTGTACTCACCATCCCTAACTTTTCACAGGTTGTTCATCCAAGAATTGCAGGTACGTTGCCATTGACCACTTAAAACTGGATGTTGTGCTTTTGTTTTCTGTAGGTGAATGCAAGCTGATCTTGTCCCACAGATGACATCCTGTGGCCAGAATATGTAATTAGGTAACATGTGTGTGTATATATATATATATATATATATATTTTTTTTTTTTTTTTTTTATTTTATTATTAGTATTTTATATATATATACTGCTTATCTTATCTATGTCTACTTCTTTAACTAGCATTTTCATCTGATTTGACCTTATCTCATTGGCCCTGCAAGTGTCTGTAGCTTTTTCCAACATGAGGTCTGCCTCACACAAGAGTCATGCACGAACATTGACGTCTTTTATCCTGCATACGATTATGTCCCAGATAAGTGAATTCAACCTTATGTTTAAGATCTGTGACGTGTGCTTCAGTTGTTTCTCCTGAACCTTGAGCTCTTGTGAAAAACATGCCAATATATGCCAGATTCTTTTTGGTCTCTCAATATTCTTTTGAATTTCTTTTCTTAGTTACTTCTCACTCTACATTTACATTTCACTCACTGTAACTCACTGTACATTTTAATGACTTCCTCATCCAAGAAAGGTGGCTCACTGCATTGTTTCTGATTTTTTTTTGACATACCACAAGCAATGAGGTACAATTCGCATTTCTTGTCAAGTCAAGTCAAGTCGAGCTTTATTGTTATTCCGCTACGTGTGGACATACAGTGGAATGAAATGTTGTGTCTCACAGGACCACGGTGCTACATAAATAAACATAAATATGAACATACATACACTAGACGTAGAAACAATTTTTTAAACCTATACATGTAACTATAAATAATTGACTATACATACACATAACCTAAGACAGATTATACAAGTACTTTACATGATAACTGTGCATCATAATGTGCAGAAGAGGTATTTAAAGGTTAAGAAGCAAATAGTGCAATATGATTTGTGGTGCACTGACAAGTAGACATTTGTTAAGTCCTTATTAGGTCCTTGTAACGTGGAGTGTTAATAAGAAAGTGTCTGGTGCAAAAAGGGTGTTTCTACAGGTGGTTTGTCTAGCCCACTCACCTGTATATAGCACACTCAGGTGCACAATGTTTCCTGTGTAACATGTAGTGTTTATAGGACATTGTGGATAAGGTTTCAGAGGGGGGTGAGGTGGTTGGAATTGAGAGCTCTCACATGCTCCTGTAGCAGCTTCCTGATGGCAGGAGCTGGAAGAGATGATGGGAGGGATGGGTGGGGTCCTTCACGATACAGACTGTCGTGCAAGGAAAATGTCCAGAAGGGAAGGGAGAGGGGCACCGATGATCTTTGCAGCTGTGTTCACTGTTCGTTGTAGGGTCTTTCAGTCAGCAGCACTGCAGTTCCTGTACCAGACAGTGATGCAGCTGGTCAGCACACTCTCAATGGTTCCCCTGTAGAATGTGGTGAGGATGGGTAGAGGAAGACTTGCCCTTCTCAGCTGGCGGACATGGTGTTGGTGGTCCAGGTGAGATCCTCAGTGATGTGCACCCCCAGGAATTTAGTGCTGTTGACTCTCTCCACAGCCAAGCTGTCGATGGTCAGTGGGGGGTGGTCAACAGAGTTCCTCCTGAAGTCCATCACAACCTCCTTTGTCTTACTCACATTTAGGGACAGGTTGTTAGCGCCACACCATTCAGCCAGCTGAGCCACTTCCTCTCTGTAGTGTGTTTCATCATTGTTGCTGATGAGACCTACCTCCGTTGTGTCATCAGCAAACTTGATGATGTGGTTGGAGCTGAACTTGGCAGTGCAGTCGTAGGTCAGCAGCGTGAAGAGCAGCGGGCTGAGCTTACAGCCCTGTGGGGCACCTGTGCTCAGTGTGGTAGTGCTAGAGGTGTTGTGGCCGACATGAACTGACTGAGGTCTTCCAGTCCAAGATCCAATTGCAAAGGGAGGTGGAGGCCCAGAAGGTTTAGTTTGTTGATGAGCTGTTGTGGGATTATTGTGTTGAATGCTGAGCTGAAGTCAATGAACAGCATTCTAACATAAAAGTCTTTGTTTTCTAAGCGAGCAAGAGTCAGGTGTAGGGTGGAGGAAATGGCATTGTCCGTGGAGCGGTTTGGATGGTATGCAAACTGGAGCGGATCGAGTGTGTTGGGGAGGCTGGTTTTGATATTGTGCATAACTAACCTCTCAAAGCACTTCATCATGATTGGATTTAGTGCTATGGGGCGGTAGTCATTCAAACAGGACACAGGGGATTTCTTTGGTACTGGAATTATGGAGGTGGATTTGAGACACGTAGGGACAACTGCCTGGCTCAGCGAGGTGTTGAAGATATCTGTTAGGACATCCGTCAGCTGTGCAGCACAGTCCCTGATTAAAACAATGTCATTATATTTCTCAAAAAGTAGCTCTGGAGTATTTGGCGATTTTTCTGAAATAACTTGAGGGTCTGTTTTTCAAAAGAGGGAAACCAAATGAGAGCTGCTGGTATTTTTTATAGTTGAATTTGTTTCTTTCTCTTACCTGTTTCAGAACATTTTCTCTCACTGAAGGGTCACTTAAATCAACTCTGGAGTTAAACTGCATCTTTACAAATGATCTTTTTAAAACTGGAACTATAAATAAAGATACACAGATACATGTAATATGAATTAGGTTACTTTTATTAAAACCTTGACAAAAATATGTGACATTGTAAATATGCGACCTTGTCCATAAACCTCCACCTCACACAGAGTGAGTATCTTCATGTCTCCAGGAATGATCAGATTCACATAACGTCCCTCCATCCCACTGCATGAGTAGTTGTAGGACTCACCTGCTGGAATAGCAGGAATAACAGCACATCTACAGATAGAATATGGTTTCAATGACCATAGTTATAGTACATAATTAGAGCCTATAGGGAATTTGAATGAAAACATGCCAGTTAGGAATATAGTGCTGCTTCCCCTTTAAGAGAACAACTCGCGCACGTAAAAACCGGAGAGCAACGGCAGAGAGAGAAAGCGGAAAGATCAAAGATATTAATGAGGGAAATAATTAATTAACAAGTTGATTTTAAGAAGCCAGGAAAGAAGAAAGACAATACTTACCTGATCGCGAACCTGAAGGAAACATAATTAAATTAGAAAACAGCGGTTTTGGTGAGTTTGACACATTATATGTTGAACTTGGATCGGTTGTCAACAACGTTTCATAATAGCTACAAGAAAAAGCTAACGGTTAAACATCAAAAACTGTAAAGGATACATTGTTTAATGGTTTATTTGAACATTATATGGGTATTTATTGTGAACTGTGTGAACTGTTGAATGTTATTGTTTGAGTACAAAGTGACAGTTGAGTTAATTGAACGATGTAACATTGACGCTGCGGGTTGTAGTGTTTGTAAATCTTTACTGTTACAATAACAAGATTCCTTTGTGACCTATTGTGTAGGTCAGGTTTTTTATTTAAGCACGAAAAACTCCTGTGTGACGAACAATGAGAGGACTCACGATACCGAGAGTTTAGATGGCGAGCCAACCCAGACCAGAGCTTTGATCCTCATTCGACGACGAAAGAGACCGATTACACGCGCTGGATTGTCGGTAAACTCACTGGATCACGGATTGAGCAGGACAACAACCTTTCACCTATTTCTTCCATTTTTTTCCCGGGAACATTTTCTTCCACAACTATTTTTTTTTTTTCCTTCATTTTTGAATTGAACTGAACTACATCACACAACTGAACCGTGTTGAACTAAAATACATTACACAGCATTTGAACTGAACTCAACTACATCACACAACTGAATTGAATTTAAGTGTTATAGATATTTTTATTGTATTGTGTGTGTGTGTGTGTTATGACATAATATGTGATTGTTTATTTTGTTTATTTTGAGTTTTTTTTTCTCTCGCCTGTAAAAAAAAAAACAAAAAGAAAAGTTAAATCAGACAAATTATCAGCTTTAATAGGACATCAAATACAAGTGGATCCACTGTATAAAAATAATTAACTTATTATTATTTATTAGTTTATTATTTATAACTATTTATAATTATTAAAAAACAAAAGAAAACTAATAGAAAAAGATTTCTCTTTTATAACATTTACAAGACTTTTCTTAAACAACTTGTCTGTATAATATTGATTGCCTTTTAGTAAAGTGCCGGCTTTTATACTAAAGATCTGGTCTCCAGTCTGATTTTATGTTTGTTCCCCCACTCCTTGAGAACCTAGATCTGGTCCAGTAGTGAAAGTGACGCGTTTGAGTACGCGGGTGCTACAAAATTTGGCGAGCCAGCCAGGAGTGGCCAAAACAAATATAGCACTAGCATTTAGAGACCAGATAATAGCTGTTAAGTTAATTCATAATGGAAGTAGTTCAAACGAGCAGTGTTAAAATCCCCAATGCAGTTATAATTAGTGGAATAACCGGCACAGAATCTGACGAACACGTCTATGACTTTCTTAAGCAGTATGGGTCTATTCATAGGATAATTCCAGTAGATTCCTCTGAGTCAGAGACCGACAAGCAAGTCATAGTAGAATATGCATATGGCACAGCTGTGCAGTCCCTTTCATCCATTTTACCTCACAAGCTTCACCAATTCCATGCTAGAACCCAAGCTAACACCACTTACCTTATTAGAACTTTAGCCAGTGCTTACACACCTGTAGTCAGCAAATCAGTTACTCAGACTTACCTCTCAGAGCTAAAGGAATTAGCAAAACTGACTGGAAGAGATTTAACGACTATCCTAAAAGAAGAGCTTTCCATCATCAGTGAAGCTGTTGACCTGGATAACCCAATGAAGTCCAACTCACCTAACACTCAAGAGCACGATATTACAGAAGCTACTGCTCAAGTTAGTCCTCCGTCCAGTACAGTTCGAGAGCCATTTGTTCAGCCAGATCATAACTGGTCTCCACCACTGGTTTCTTCTGAAAGGAGAACACAGCCTGCATTGAAACTTTCTGACGTCAGTCCACCTGAAGTACAGCGAGTGATTGTTGAACACATAGTTAGAAACGAAGAATCTGCTATGCAATTTCATGCACCCCTACGACTCAGACCCTTCTCAGGGCGCTGCCCTCACCCCAACAATGAAGTGAATTATGAGACATGGCGTGCCAATGTGGAATTGCTTCTCAAAGATACAAAACAGCCAGATTTATACAAATCTCGCAAACTCCTTGAAAGCCTTTCATCGCCCGCCATTGACATAGTGAAGCACCTGACACCTGAATCTCCCCCAGGCATGTACTTGGAGATTCTAGATTCTGCCTTTGGTACTGTTGAAGATGGAGACGATTCCTTTGCAAAGTACCTTAATACTGTGCAAGATAATGGTGAGAAGCCTTCAGCTTACCTTCAAAGACTGCAAGTGATGCTGAACACTGCCTTCAGGAGGGGAGGTGTGTCTGCAAGCGATCTTGATCGACAACTTTTAAAACAGTTTATTAGAGGTTGTTGGGACAACATCTTAATATCTGAACTGCAGCTAGAACAGAAGAAGCAGAACCCACCTACCTTTGCAGAACTTCTCCTGTTGCTCCGCACGGCAGAAGACAAAAGGACCTCCAAAGCATCGCGTATGAAGCAGTACTTCAGTGCCTCAAAGCAGAAAGTGTCATCTCATTATCAAGGTGTTTATTTTCAGTATGAGGAGGAATGCATCCCATCACAGTCTACTTCTCATTCCAAGAATGAAGTTCAAGACCTAAAGAGACAGATAGCTGACTTACAATCCCAGCTCACGCGGATCACGCAGAGAGATAGTCAAAAAACATGTAAACCAGCTGCCAAGCCTGTAACTCCCAAGCCAGCCATTGCAAAGTCTGCTGCTGATGCTCCTTTACCACAGAAGTCACAGTCACACAGTCGAGATGCAAATACCCACAGAAGCAATAGGCCGAAACCGTGGTATTGCTTCAGATGTGGAGAGGATGGGCACATCAAACCCCAGTGTGAAGCTGAGCCAAACCCCTCTCTGGTAGCTTCAAAAAGAGAGCAGCTTAGAGAAAAGCAGCTATCATGGGACATTGAGAATGGTGTTCCAAAGCCTGATCATTTAAACTAGTTCCAGTTCCGGTTGGGGGACAAACAGGAACTGAGACACAAGCAAAGTGTCCCAAGAAGAAACATTGCTCATCTTATGCACACTCCCAGAGTAAGGGAGAACTAGTGACCCTACCGAAAGGTTTAATTGGGGCCAAATGCACTGCACAAGTGACTGTGGGGAGGAGACGTTGTAATTGTTTGTTAGATACAGGCTCTCAAGTGACAACGATTCCCAATTCTTTCTATCAAGAGAACCTGTCTCATCTGCCGATTGAATCATTAAACAACTTGCTTGAAATAGAAGGAGCTAATGGTCAAGAAGTCCCTTACATTGGGTATGTTGAGACGACGATCAAGTTCCCTAGGAGTTTGTTGGGAAAAGACATTGAAGTTCCCACATTAGCCCTGATTGTGCCTGATATGCGTTCCACTCTGTCATCAGTTCTAATAGGTACCAACACTCTGGATGCCCTTTATGAACAATATGCAGACACTGCGCCTCAAGACAATGATTTATTACCCTATGGCTGCAAAGTTGTCTTGAAGACTCTTGAAGTCAGGAAAAGATGGTCTGTCGATTCCAGTCTGGGAGAGGTGAGACTACACAGCAGTAGGTCTGAGACAATTGCAGCTGGTCAGACCCAAGTCCTTAAAGGAACAGTGAATTACAGGACACCCAATGCAGGAAGATGGGTGATGGTAGAATCGCCAAAATCAGCTCCCTTGCCAGGTGGCATGCTGGTAACAGATAGCATAGCAAATCTACCTACTAAGCTGTCGCGCTGCATACCAGTCATTCTGAAAAATGAGTCAAACCACGACATTACCTTGTCTCCAAAGGCAGTGATTGGAGAGATTCATGCCATAAAGAGTGTTCAGTCCATCGAATCTTCCACATCAGACTCCCAAACAAAACCTGATCACAAACCAAACCTCAGTTTTGACTTTGGAAACTCTCCAGTACCCAGTGAGTGGAAAGAGAGAATAATTAAAAGATTGAACTCCATGCCAGAAGTGTTTGCACAGCATGAGCTTGATTTTGGTCGTACTGACAAAGTTAAACATCGTATAAACCTCAACGATAAAACACCCTTCAAGCATAGAGCGAGGCCCGTACACCCTCAAGACATAGAAGCTGTGCGTAACCATCTTCATCAACTTCTTGATGCAGAAATCATCCGTGAATCTGAATCCCCTTTTTCTTCACCGATTGTAGTCGTCAGGAAAAAGAATGGTGATGTCAGACTGTGCATTGACTACAGAAAACTGAATCTTCAAACAGTAAAAGACTCCTATGCTCTGCCCAATTTAGAAGAATCTTTCTCTGCACTGACTGGATCCAAATGGTTCTCAGTGATGGATCTGAAATCTGGCTTTTATCAAATTGAAATGGAGGAAGCAGACAAACACAAAACAGCCTTTGTTTGCCCACTAGGGTTCTTCGAGTTCAACAGGATGCCTCAAGGGATAACAAATGCCCCAAGTACATTCCAGAGGCTCATGGAACGCTGCATAGGAGAGTTGAACCTGAAACAAGCACTAGTTTTCCTGGACGATCTCATTGTTTTCTCCTCAACGCTTGAAGAGCATGAAGAGCGGTTGCTGCGAGTGCTAAACAGACTGAAAGAGTATGGCCTTAAGCTCTCACCAGAAAAATGCAAGTTCTTTCAGACATCTGTGAAGTACTTAGGCCACATTGTGTCTACAAAGGGCATTGAAACAGACCCGGAGAAGATAGCAGCTTTAAAAACCTGGCCAAAACCAAACAATTTGAAAGAGTTAAGAACATTTCTGGGATTCTGTGGCTACTATCGCCGATTCATCAAGGGCTATTCAAAGATGGTGAAGCCACTCAATGAACTTACTGCAGGATATCCACCTCTGAGAAAACGTATTAGTGCCGCAGGTAAAGCTAAGAGATACCACAACCCTAAGGACCTCTTTGGCGACCGATGGACCCGCGTGCCAAGCAGCATTTGACACGCTGATTGAGAAGCTGACGGATGCTCCCATCCTTGGATTTGCTGACCCCAAGTTACCCTACATCTTGCACACAGATGCAAGCACCTCAGGCCTCGGAGCAGCTCTTTACCAGGAACAACAAGGTCAGAAAAGGGTCATTGCTTATGCAAGCCGAGGATTGTCAAAGTGTGAAAGCAAATACCCCGCCCATAAATTAGAGTTCCTCGCTCTTAAATGGGCCATAACAGAAAAATTCCAGGATTACTTGTATGGGAGCTCATTCCTTGTTGTCACAGACAGTAATCCATTAACATATATCCTTACATCTGCTAAGCTTGATGCCACGAGCTACAGATGGTTAGCTGCTCTGTCGACGTTTGACTTCCAACTGCAATACAGAGCCGGAAAACAAAATCAGGATGCAGATGGGCTGTCTAGAAGACCACACAGCAGATTACCTGATGATGCTTTGTCACAAAAAGAAGTGGAAAGAATACAGCAGTTTACAAAGAGGCACTTGGGATCTGAACATGTGACTATGAATGAAAACACTGTCAAAGCTATCTGTGACAAGCACATAGTTCACCTAGTGATCAATAATCCTCCTGCCGAGACATCGCCCAAACCCACTCTTGTTGTGTCCCTTGCCCACCATCCGAAGGCTCTTCCTGAAAGCTTTGAAGAAGAGGATCAGTTTGGTGGTTTACCTGTCATAGCTCCATTTGCACCAGAAGACATAAGAGAAAGACAAAGGGCAGACACCTGTATCTGTGAGATACTCAGACAAATGGAAACAGGGGAAACAGTTTCACCATCCCTCCGAAAAGAAATCCCTGAGTTAGGTCTCTTATTAAGGGAATGGAGTAAACTCAAAATCCTAAATGGTATCCTGTACCGAAAACGACAAGAAGGTATTCAAACTTACCACCAACTTGTGCTGCCTGAAACTTTGAGACCCCTTGTTCTGAAAAGCCTGCATGATGATATGGGCCACATGGGTGTGGAACGAACTCTAGACCTTGTTCGCAAACGTTTTTATTGGCCTAAGATGTCAGCCGATGTGGAAAGCAGGATCAAAACATGTCACCGCTGTGTACGACGCAAGTCTTTGCCTGAGAAAGCTGCACCACTTGTTAATATCACAGCTACAAGACCACTCGAGCTCGTATGCATGGACTTCCTCTCAGTGGAGCCAGGTTCCAACAACATCAAAGACATTCTGGTCATTACCGACCACTTCACTAAGTATGCAGTAGCTGTCCCCACCCCAAACCAAAAGGCTCGAACAGTAGCTAAGTGCTTGTGGGACCACTTCTTTGTCCACTATGGCATCCCTGAGAAGCTCCTTAGTGACCAAGGGCCTGACTTTGAGTCCCGGATCATAAAAGAGTTGTGTGAGCTCATTGGTACGCAGAAAGTGAGAACCACACCATATCATCCAAGAGGAAACCCTGTTGAGCGTTTCAACAGAACTCTACTGAACATGCTTGGAACCCTTGAGAATCGAAAGAAAAATCAGTGGCAGAACTATGTGAAACCATTAGTTCACGCTTATAATTGTACTAAAAATGAAGTGACTGGTTTTACCCCTTATGAGTTGATGTTTGGGCGACAACCAAGATTGCCCATCGACTTAGCCCTTGGCTTACCTATAAATCATCAGCCAGGATCCCACTCCCAGTATGTCAACAACTTGAGGTCCCAGTTACAAGAGAGTTACAGGTTAGCTACAGAGAGTGCAAAGAAGACAGCAGATCGCAACAGAACGAGATTCGACAAACACGTAGTCAATTCCACTTTAAAGGAAGGAGATCGAGTCTTGGTCAGGAATGTCCGCCTTCGAGGCAAACACAAATTAGCTGACCGGTGGGAGTCAGATGTATATGTCGTCCTAAAACAGTCTGAAGGTGTTCCTGTATATGTAGTGAGACCTGAAACTAGAGAAGGCCCACAAAGAACCCTTCATCGTGATCTCCTGCTGCCGTGTGGTTTCCTTCCTATGACTCAAGTGGAAGATGAAGCTGATAATACAAAGGTAGCAAGAAGGCCAAGAACTCGACAATACCCAAACAGTGACCTATCTGGTGAAACTGATGAGGATGATCCCCAGTCTGACCTCGAAGGATGTTATGTTGATGGTCCCAGAAACATAACAGTGGAAACCGTGGGTACAGATAATATCTCATCTATTGTGAAGTATTTGCCAGGGAAAAGAGATTCAGTTCCTTCCGCTGCGTTGACCGCGGCTGGGCACTCTCCTTCTGATGTAACTAAAGCTTTTCCTAATGATCCAGTACAGGTTTATAACCCAAACTTACCTGATCTTGGAGAGAGAAACTTACCTGATGCTGAAGAAAGAAATCTACCTGATCCTCAAGAGAGAAACTTACCTGATCCTGGAGAGAGAAACTTATATGATCTTGAAGAGAGAAACTTACCTGATCCTGGAGATAGAAACCTACTTGATGCACAAGAGAGAAACTTACCTGATCCTGAGGAAAGGAGCCTACCTAGTCCTGTGGAGGATAACTTACCTGTAGGACAGAGATCTGACATACCTGAAAGAGAAGTGAATAGCATCAATTGTCCTGCACAAGCTTCAGAAAGAGGTGAAGATATAGGTGTCATGGACCAAACTGAAGCAGAAACGGGAATGAGATGCCTTAGAAGATCAACTAGAAACAGGAAAGTGACTCAACAGTTAACTTACCCGGAGTTAGGGAATCCACTAGTTACAATAGTCCAGTCCCTTTTCCAGAGTCTGAGTGAAGCACTTGAAAACTCCCTAGTACAATTCAGTTACCCAGAACCTTGCAGAGTTCAGACAGTGTAGATTCCTAAGGCAATGCACAGGGACGTGCATTAGATAAGGAGGGGAGGATGTAACCCACATTAAAATATGGTTTCAATGACCATAGTTATAGTACATAATTAGAGCCTATAGGGAATTTGAATGAAAACATGCCAGTTAGGAATATAGTGCTGCTTCCCCTTTAAGAGAACAACTCGCGCACGTAAAAACCGGAGAGCAACGGCAGAGAGAGAAAGCGGAAAGATCAAAGATATTAATGAGGGAAATAATTAATTAACAAGTTGATTTTAAGAAGCCAGGAAAGAAGAAAGACAATACTTACCTGATCGCGAACCTGAAGGAAACATAATTAAATTAGAAAACAGCGGTTTTGGTGAGTTTGACACATTATATGTTGAACTTGGATCGGTTGTCAACAACGTTTCATAATAGCTACAAGAAAAAGCTAACGGTTAAACATCAAAAACTGTAAAGGATACATTGTTTAATGGTTTATTTGAACATTATATGGGTATTTATTGTGAACTGTGTGAACTGTTGAATGTTATTGTTTGAGTACAAAGTGACAGTTGAGTTAATTGAACGATGTAACATTGACGCTGCGGGTTGTAGTGTTTGTAAATCTTTACTGTTACAATAACAAGATTCCTTTGTGACCTATTGTGTAGGTCAGGTTTTTTATTTAAGCACGAAAAACTCCTGTGTGACGAACAATGAGAGGACTCACGATACCGAGAGTTTAGATGGCGAGCCAACCCAGACCAGAGCTTTGATCCTCATTCGACGACGAAAGAGACCGATTACACGCGCTGGATTGTCGGTAAACTCACTGGATCACGGATTGAGCAGGACAACAACCTTTCACCTATTTCTTCCATTTTTTTCCCGGGAACATTTTTTTTCTTCCACAACTTTTTTTTTTTTTTTTTTCCTTCATTTTTGAATTGAACTGAACTACATCACACAACTGAACCGTGTTGAACTAAAATACATTACACAGCATTTGAACTGAACTCAACTACATCACACAACTGAATTGAATTTAAGTGTTATAGATATTTTTATTGTATTGTGTGTGTGTGTGTGTTATGACATAATATGTGATTGTTTATTTTGTTTATTTTGAGTTTTTTTTTTTTTTCTCTCGCCTGTAAAAAAAAAAACAAAAAGAAAAGTTAAATCAGACAAATTATCAGCTTTAATAGGACATCAAATACAAGTGGATCCACTGTATAAAAATAATTAACTTATTATTATTTATTAGTTTATTATTTATAACTATTTATAATTATTAAAAAACAAAAGAAAACTAATAGAAAAAGATTTCTCTTTTATAACATTTACAAGACTTTTCTTAAACAACTTGTCTGTATAATATTGATTGCCTTTTAGTAAAGTGCCGGCTTTTATACTAAAGATCTGGTCTCCAGTCTGATTTTATGTTTGTTCCCCCACTCCTTGAGAACCTAGATCTGGTCCAGTAGTGAGCGATGACAGCATAACGCAAAATAATGGCAAAAAAGACATCTTTCAATAAAATGTGCACGCAGTGCACCCAGCGTATTCGACTTACTTAACAAATGACTCTTATGATCCGTTTTTTTTTTTTTTTTTTTTGAGTCAAAAACACAAAGCGTGGCCCAGTTCACTAACAAATTGTTTTACACATGTCCGTGAATCGGATAATTACCGCTTCTTGGCTAACTCAGAAGTCCTCTGAGAAATCTAACCCCGTCCGGATATGTCTGAGATTCATCGCATAATTTTTTGGTGATCCGATTCTCTGACCGCTCGCTCCATTTTTATCATGGATATAGACATTTTTGCCGTATCCGACAAAACAATAACATCATGAAATCAATAAGAAGATGCCGATCACAAAAACGTATAGCAGAGTTAGGTTAGCATCTGGTCATATTGAAGTTTTCTCTATTGTTAACAAAATGTAACTGATTTTAGTTGGCTCACTTTCCCAAACCATTCATTCAGTGCTCAAAACAAAGACACATTTCTCAAAAAGTTTAACAATAAGTAAGTTAAACATTAAGTAGCAAAACTGATGACACACCAGTCAGAATCTCTGCATCCAACAACGGAGAGAGGAGAGAAATTAACAAATCTTTTACATGGGTATTATACTTACAAATACAGTATAATTACATAGTACAATACAAGTACATTAGATGATGGACTTTCACTATTTTATATGTACAGTAAACTGTAGCACATGTTGTACACCTTCAAAAGTGTGACTGTCAAATTTTATTTATAACCATTTTTTATGTGTAGCCTACTGCATTTTTTGCATAACTGAGAGATATAGTCTTGTGTCAGGAGTAAACTTTTTTTTTTTCTTTTTTTAATTATTGTAAGCATTTAAGAATACCTGCAAAAACTAGATTGAAACGTTTGAAAGACAAATTTATGTTGGCTTGTCTTAAAGTCTTGTTTAAAAACAAATAGTTTGGTCAGTTAGATGTTCTAGATGTTTGCTAAAGTGTTGCTAGTTGGTTGCTAGGATATTCTGGGTGGTTGCTAGGCCCTTCCTATGTGGTTGCTGGGGTGTTGCTAGATTATATGGTTGATAGTGTGTTCTGGGTGATTACATACATTCCCACCTCTGTTAATAACAGAAAATCAAACATTGTTTCCAAAACTGATCCAGTTTCAGTGCTTTGATATTATAACATTTCTTTCTAATGTTAGGAAATTATCATCGACATTAACATCTTAAACTTGCACTAAAATGTGATTTATACCATATTTAAAAGAATCACATGTCGTCTTTAGTGATACAAGCTCAGAAACATTTACAGTGTAACCTGTTGAAGTTTTTTTTTTTTTTTTTTTTTTTTTTTTTTATATTATTTACTGACTTGGTGCCATGATGAAAAGTAACACTGAAACGTTATTTATTTTTTTTTCATTTTAAACAGTATAGATGATTACTTAATGGTAATGCAATATTTGTGAACACAACTGTGTATGTCAGACTATAAATCCCCAGCAACTATGCATGGGGGCTTGTTTTTGCGTTGCCACCTCTCATAGACCCCATGCCACCTCTTTGCCACCCTAATAATTATTTTCTAGATCCGCCACTGATTACACATATCAATGTACAAACTTTGCAGTGGTTCAGTGATTCATTCTACATCAACTGTTGTCAACAAACTGAATTATAAACACAGTGTTGTGTCTAACAATGCCCTCACAACTACATTCACAATAATTACTCCATTAGTACCTTAACAACCTGGTGGAACACTAATGCCCTCTTTTACAACAACACATCTCTCCATCTTCAAAACATTTAATTTGAATGAAAAGTGTGTTTTGTTTTGGGAAATGTTAATTTATGCAAATGTAACATGTCATGGAAATCTTAATGAATAAACAAATTTTGAAGTCTAAATGACTGATGACTGCATTTTTATTTTGGGGTGAACTGGCCCTTTAAAAATGTTTACTGATGCAGCATAAATATAATGAAAGTGATTAGTACTGATTTGTTTAAATAAATATAATAATTATTTGTGGATATGAGCATGGATAAATTATTTAGATTTGACAAACTATGTCTTTATTAGACATTTTTAAAAAGTATTTATTACATTCAATGTTGAAAACATTAAATTACCTGTCAAATACCCGTAGACTCCAACTTCAGTAAAACTAAGAATCTTTTGATCTCCAGGAATGTGAACAATCACATAACGTCCCTTCATCCCACCGCATGAGAAAGTGTCTGTAGCACCGTCCGCAAGAGTAGAAATTGTAGCACATCTACAGACAGAAAGATCATC